>NC_085878.1:49203280-49215780 GCF_034702125.1 Engraulis encrasicolus
ACAATATTACGTACTTACATTTTACCTACATAACCCTAACCCTAAGGTACAGCGCAAGTATGTAATGATGCATGGTGTTACATACTTACATACTTAGTTTTTTTAGGGCTTGTATGCCTTTGTTTGCAATAGGACAGTGAGAGAGAGAGACAGGAAACGAGTGTGGAGAGAGAGATGGTTAAGGATCGGCAAATGACCCGGGCTGGAATCAAACCCGGGTTGCCAGCAAAGTAGTGCAGTGCCCTGCTGTTAGAGTCACAGTAAGGCCTAACTACATACTTTATTATTGCACTTTGCCTATTAATGTCAGACAGTAAAACAAAGTGTAAACACACATACACACTATCTTATGTGCTGATTCTGACCAAGACTGGGAGAAGCATAGGACTCCATCACTTGCATCTTCCAGATTTATGATCACTGCCTTTACCTTATACAGAGTGCAGGAAGTTGCTAATAGTGGCAAACTTTTCGAAGTAATGTGCCCCTTCAGCAGACTGCCACATTTTCTTCTTCGATCTCTGCCCTCTCCGTTCACTCTCAGTTTCAATCCCTGCTCCTGTTTGCAGCTACATGGACTCTTTCTGTCTGTCTCTGTCCCAACCTCTGTCCCTATCTATGTCTGTCTGTCTGTCTGTCTGTCTGTCTGTCTGTCTCTCTCTCTCTCTCTCTCTCTCTGTCCCTGTCTTTATCTCAATCTCTGTCTCTGTCTCTGTCTCTGTCTCTGTCTCTGTCTCTGCCTTTGTTTGTCCCTGTATTTGTTTCTGTCTCTTTGTCTGTCTCTGTATTTGGTTTTGTCTCTGTGCCTGTCTCTGTGTCTTTGTCTGTGTCTGTCTCCGCCTCTGCCTCTCTCTCTGTGTCTGCCTCTGGCTCGTTATCACTGCAGCACAAGGTGTGTCCCTCAGACACAAAAAGCTCCTTGTGTGGATGTTATGGCGCATATATTCCCCATGATTACCCCCGCAGAACTGTTTATGGCTACGATTTGAGACGCCAGTTTCCACAGCTTCAGAAACTTAATTGAGTCGAGGCATGGTCAGACACCAAACATTCTCTCTCTCTCTCTCTCTCTCTCTCTCTCTCTCTCTCTCTCTCTCTCTCTCTCTCTCTCTCTCTCTCTCTCTCTCTCTCTCTCTCTCTCTCTCTTTTTTTCTTCTCTTGCCGTTGTTCTTTTAATGAGGACTGGGCACAGTACAGCCCCTCATTATAGTGCATTCCCTGCTAAAAGCAGCTATCGTTATGGTTAGGACAGCACACAAAGGGAAAGCCACTGCAGCAGACACCCCACACTAGCTGGTGGATGGTCCCCTCTACAGTCTGCTCTGTTACTCTGCATGCTGTCGGCTATAACGTGGGTCACAGCCCAAGGCCGCTAGGGGAAGCGGTGTCAAACTGGAGGGTCCGACTGACTACAAATGGCAGGTTCAGACTGACTGCTCGAGTTCATTTCTCCTCCCTTCATGGTTTTTACAGTTGACCATGTCAGGACTGTACGAATGTGATATCTTTGTCACTGTTGGTAGAATGCTTGGCCACATTTTCAGAAAAAAAAGGCTTTAACTGACATAGCCTGTGATAGATGTGGTGTTACCAGAATGGCAATGACCAAGTCATAACGTTTTACTCCGTACTTTTTGGTCGAGCCTTTTTGCTTTGTATATCGAAGTACCTCACAGTATTGTGTGGCTATATGCAGGTGAGAGAGCTCAGCTCTGATTGGCTGTGATTCTGAGAGGGAGCTGAGATCGAAACACTCTGTGTGTACTGTAACTGAAGTCATACTGCATTATGAAGACCTAAGCTTGAGAGGAAGACACTCTATTTGCCGAGCCATTAGCTCAAAACAGTAGGCTTAGCAGATTGTCTGTGAGGTATACGAAGGAAGTTTCGAATTGTGTTTTAACACTCAGCTTGCCCTCCATTAAACTCACTCTCTAAACCTTACTCCCATCCAGGTGCATGACAGGTTCAAACAACAGAATGCATAAAAGTCAGGCAAGTCGATCAGTGTCTTCATTCAAGATTTCAGGAGAGAGGTTTCCTTATGGCCTATTGGGTTATGCTGGCTTTAATCTGTCACATGCACTGATTCCAACAAGTGTTCTTGGCAAGAATCCCAATGTCAACAATGGTTGACATATGATTCCCCGGCAAATTGTCATACACTGTTGCACACAAAAACTGAATAGCCAATAAGTCACATTACAGTAAAACCTCAAACCTAAAAACCTCATCATCAGAACTATCATCAGAACTGTCATCACTGTCTATTTTAATCGTCATCTTTCCTCTGATTATGTCATTGCTTGAGAGTCGCATTGGATGAAAGGATCTGTTACTTGTAAATTGAACATAATGTAAAGTCTTTTCACTGTGACAGGTGGTTTGGATAAATGTGTCTGCTGAATGTTATTTATTGTAATTTAATACCTTTTCACTGTGACCCGATGGAGTTTGGTTCGTTTCCCTGACATTACCACAAGATAGGTTATTCCCGTTTACAGCTATAACAGCAAACTTAGTAATAATAGTGACTGCCCAAGTTCGGTTGGTTACCCTGACATGTGTAATTTAATGTTATGTAATACCTTTTGCCCTGATAGGCTTTGGTTGGATAAATGGTGGCAGATGGTTTGGATAAAAGTGCCTGCTAAATGTTATGTAATGTGCTGATGTGATGTGATGTGATGTATTGTAACGACTTTTCTTTGTGACCTGATGGCGTTCTGTTGATTTCCCTGACATGTGGCGTGGATAAAGGTGTCTGCTAATTGCAATGTAATTGTAATGTCTTTTCACAGCAGCGTAATGACTGGTTTCTTTGGCAGATGATCTGAGCCCTTCATCATCTAAACATAATGTAATATAATGTAAAGTAATGTAATGTAATGTAATGTAATTTTCCTTACAGGTGGTTCGAGCCATTCGTCATCCAGTGGCTAGATGAGAACGAGGATGTGGCAATGGACTTCCTCAACGGAGCCCTCGAGAGGGACAAGAAAGATGGAGTGAGTACAGTAGGCTACTGCACCATCTCAAGAGAGGAGAAAGATAGCATAAGTAGCCGTTCATATTTCGAAAGGGATTAGAAAGATCTCGTAAGTAGCCTACTGCACGATCTGAAGAGATAACTTCTATACCATCTCGAGAGGAATAAGAATGATGGCATAAATACTGACTATACCATCTCGAGAGGGATAAGAAAAATTGCGTAAGTACGTGGGAGGGGTGTGTGTACCACCCACTCTCATTCCGAGCTGGATAAGAAAGGTGACTTAATTACCAATGTTCTGTCGAGATGAGCTGCTTCATCAAGAGCTACCAATAGGCTGTTATTGGACTGTACCCCAAACCGTTACCCTAAACCCTATAAGAGCACTACTGTATGCTCTGAAATGGCTTGGTGGCTCTACCAAGCTGTTCAAATGGTTTTGTAAGTGCTCTACTCTTGAGAAGGATAGTGTGAAGGATTGTGTGAATACTGTGCCATCTCCAGAGGGATAGGAAAGATGGAGTAAGTACCGTCATACGTTTCAAGAACCACTTTTACAACTTAATGCCACACTTGCCATAATTCCCCATGGGACGAAACAGGCTTATGTATGTTCGCTTCAGACATTAAACTTGAATTTTGCTCATCATGTTGTAGCCTCTGGTCAAGTCATATGAGCAGTGTTGGTACTTCTTTAAAATTATGTTCAACAAGTCATTGACCCATAATATGTCAATGCACCTTGGGCAAGAACTGGCTATTGGAAATGTTCATTTCATACATGAATGGGATTTTAAACATCTTTGATGTTACATTTTAAGCATCTGTTTATCCAATCTGAAAAAATAGGAGGTTCCTGATCACAAGCATGATACACGCACCTATTTCAATTATAACTTGCAAAGATTTGTATGCATGTACATAGACTCAATACACACACAATAGAGTGAAGGCACATGACATCCATGCTACTGCTTTGTAAATGCATTGCAACTGGCCTTTAATGTACAGTGCATGACCCTGAACAGACACATGATCTACAACATAGTACAGACACATCATCTCTGAACCGTTACTGACGTTTTTCTCATGGACACGTCACATCCTCTGCTGACATTTTTCATATGGACACATAATATACTTTGGTAACCTCTACGAATATTTCTATTACAGACACGTGATATCCTTTAACCTCCACTTGTGTTATTTTTCCGTGTGTGTCGTGACCCATGCAGTTCCAGGTGACGTCCGAGCACGCTCTGTTCTCCTGCTCCGTGGTGGACGTGTTCACGCAGCTCAATCAGAGCTTCGAGATCATCAAGAAGCTGGAGTGCCCCAACCCGCACGCCCTCGCACACTTCATGCGCAGATTTGCAAATGTGAGTGTTGGTAGGAGGAGAGGGGTAATGTTGAGAGGAGAGGAAACAGTGTGTGTGTGTGTGTGTGTGTGTGTGTGTGTGTGTGTGTGTGTGTGCGTGCGTGCGTGCGTGCGTGCGTGCGTGCGTGCGTGCGTGCGTGCGTGCGTGCGTGCGTGCATGCCTGTGTGTAATGTATGTGCATTTTTGCATGCATACGTGTATGCTTGCGTGTGTGTGTGTGTGTGTGTGTGTGTGTGTGTGCGTGCGTGCGTGCGTGCGTGCGTGCGTGCGTATGTGCGTGCATGTTTGTATTGTATGTGCGTGTGTGTATGCGTGTGTACACGTGTGTATGCGCGGGTGCCTACATGGGTGTATTTGCATGTTCGTTTTCACACACTCATAATTGACAGGGTAATAGATGGAGGCTCGGTCTTGCTGTGCATGCACATTGTGGGGAAAGGTGCAAAATATAAATTCATTCCTGCAATCGTTTGTGGAATAATAGCTTTTTACACAGATATGATTTATTAATGTGAAATAGATTCTGCAGTACATTTTTGCATGGATTTTAACCTATAGTAATTGATTATTCATGTTGCATAGCCCGAGTATTCGACTGCAACATTCAAATGTGCTAGAATATTCCATTAATATTTGCGTAGTTCATCGTCATTGTTTTTCTTTCTGCATGTGTACATAGATTGATGTTAGAGGTCAAATCGTGCCAGTCTTAACAAACCGCATGTCTTTTGTACTCTTTGCAATATGCAGTCAAGTCAGCAAGTTAAAAGCAATGCCAAATCCAATGTCTTAAGCTTTCAATCAAATGCTCCCAGCTGATTTGATGTCTGTGTTTTCCCTTTTTTGTATCCCTTTGTAGACCATCAACAAAGTTCTTGTGCAATATGCTGCAATCATATCCAAGGACTTCCCGCAGTATCTGAGCAAAGAGAAAGTGGTAAGCATCATGCGTGATGAGCTCTCGTGTCATGTCATCTCATCTCGTGTCATGTTGGTCCCGTGATCTGCCCTCATTTTTGGTCCATCGCAAACATTGCCATTGCGTGTGTGTGTGTGTGTGTGTGTGTGTGTGTGTGTGTGTGTGTGTGTGTGTGTGTGTGTGTGTGTGTGTGTGTGTGTGTGTGTGTGTGTGTGTGTGTGTGTGTGTGTGTCTAAGCGGCATCCTTCTCCTTAGTTGCCATGGTGACCAGAGAGGGCGAGGCAAAGAGGCGAGGTGGGCAAAGCGCTGAGGCTGATGTTGGGATTTGACGAACCCAATGACTAGAGCTGGTGTGCGTGCTTGAGTGTGTGTGTGTGTGTGTGTGTGTGTGTGTGTGTGTGTGTGTGTGTGTGTGTGTGTGTGTGTGTGTGTGTGTGTGTGTGTGTGTGTGTGTGTGTGTGTGTGTGTGTGTGTGTGTGTGTGTGCGCGCGCGCGCGCGTGGAGAGGCTTACTTAGGTATTGAAGATGATGCTGGGCTTTGACCAGTCCATTCACTAGAGCTGCTGCTCGATGCCTGTACGATCAGCCAGCCTGCCTGTGTTCAAACATGGCCAGGAACATATCTTTTCAGCAGAGACCAAAGACCGAGAGAGAGAACGAACAAGAGAGACCGTGTCACGTCTGCCATACGTACAGTAGTGGCTCGTGTGAACAATGACTTCCGTACGCACAGCTCATTTATTTTATGGTTCATTCTTTGTTTTCGGTGGCAGAGAGGGCAGGATGAAGATTAGACTAGACTACGAAAGTTACAGGGAATTGGCAATGCTAGCTTTGTGTCCCTTTTTAAACTACGAAACATAATGCTTCTGCTATCAGTGGGAGACAGATGACAGATGTTTCTTTTAAAACTGTGACAGGTCCACAGAGGAAGGCGATGCCGGGTTTTAATTAAAGAGCATATCTTTGGCTCTGTCTTCCTCCCTCTGAATCCCCCCCCTGCCTCTCTCTGTCTCTCTCTCTCTCTCTCTCTCTCTCTCTCTCTCTCTCTCTCTCTCTCTCTCTCTCTCTCTCTCTCTCTCTCTCTCTCTCTCTCTCTTGCCCTTGTTCCTCCTCTGTCGTCAGCTCTCAAATCAGCGCGGTCCGCCCCAGCGCTTCTCCGGCTTCTCTAATTGACAGTTTTGTTCAGCTCTAGAAAGAAAAGGCAAAAAGAAAACTCATGTGATCCGATCTCCACCTTTACAGCCATATGTCAAACCATAAATCATCTCAGCTCTTATAAAACTGGCGTTGGCGTTTATGCCGCCCCAGCATCGCAACTTATGGCGTGTATCCTAGCTAGGGAAGCCGACAAGGGGAGGCAGAGGTATCAATGGCCCAAGGGCCAGGTAGAGATTGGGCCCACAACTGGGTCATCATTACATTGTATGTAGTTGAGCGGGGGGGGGGACTAACAGATGACTTTATCCCGGGCCTGGCAAAAGCTGTGTCAGTGGCCCTGATCTCAGTATATGGCCTACTTAGGTTGCCTTCCTGGATCATCGCCTCACCCATCATCTCACCCTCCACCTCCACCCTCCACCCCCCGCCTCCACAACTTCACTGACCCCACCCCAGCCAATAACACCATCAGCCTTCTCTCTCCCTCACCTCCACTCCCACAGTCACACAACCCACACCTCTCACCTCGAGAATAACCCCATTGGTCATGTTTCGTTTCTTCTTGGATCCTTGCCTCGCCCATCATCTCTCTCCCTCACACCCACTTCCACGCGACCCACCCCGCCCACCCAACAACACCGTCGGCAATGTTTCGTTTTGTGCAACATTGAAGCTATTTAAAATTCACCGTTGCACAGATTTCTGGGCTCTTAATAAGCGTCTTAAGTCCGGTGAGGTGATTAATCAAGCTGTGCTGACATGTGACCTTGCTGGGCACTCGCGTGCATCACTGCAGTAATTGTTTTAAGTACTCAGACAGATGAGTGCAGTCATATATCTGTCAATCTCGGAAACCCCTTCTGGAGAAAGGAGAAGGAGGAGGGAGCCACACGGTGATGTCCGGGGTCACCTGTGTGTGTGTGTGTGTGTGTGTGTGTGTGTGTGTGTGTGTGTGTGTGTGTGTGTGTGTGTGTGTGTGTGTGTGTGTGTGTGTGTGTGTGTGTGTGTGTGTGATCTCGTATGCACACTGCATAGCACCAGGCGGGCATCTCCTCCTGCATGTTTAATTTATGTGGCGACACACCACTGTTGCCCTGGTAAAAAAAAGGCTTTAGGAGTGTCTGTGAGTGTTCTAATAAAAAAAGATTTCATGACGGAATAAACTAAGCCTGCCTTTATTTTTTGGAAGAGAAACAATGAGTGCCTGAATGTAAGTACCTGAAATAAGTCCCTGAATTTGGATGATCTGGAAAGAATGCAGAGGCAGACTACAGGAATACCTCTACAACATGAATGTAGATTTATTTTGCATTCGAATTGCTGTTTTTTTTTTTTTAACTCTTGGCAAGCGCTTCAATAGGTACAGATGAGATATTCTTGTTGTGGTGGTGTGTAGTGTGGTGTAGTGTGGAAAATGTGGATGTGATGCGATAACATAGCCGGAGGCATTGCCAGCCCTCATTGCCATGAAATCCCCCTAATCCTGCTTGTATTCTGCTTCTCTTCTCTTCTCTTCTCTTCTCTTCTCTTCTCTTCTCTTCTCTTCTCTTCTCTTCTCTTCTCTTCTCTTCTCTTCTCTTCTCTTCTCCTCTCCTCTCCTGTCCTCTCCTCTCCTCTCCTCTCCTCTCCTCTCCTCTCCTCTCCTCTCTTCTCTTCTCTTCTCATCTCTTCTCTTCTCTTCTCTTCTCTTGGTTTGTTTTTTTCAGCCCTGTATCCTGCTCAACAATATCCAGCAGCTCCGGGTGCAGCTGGAGAAGATGTTTGAGTCCATGGGAGGGAAACAGGTAGGTGCTGTGCTCTTCTCTTCCATTGGCACAGGAAGCTTTGCAGTGTTCGCTCAACACTTTGTAGGACCAAATGAAGAGCTCTTTTCCAAAACCCTGCAGTATACCCAATTTTAAAAATATTAAAAAAGTGTTTTTAATTGAGTTTAGTAATTGTTTATATCATTGGAATCCCAGGGAACTTCAGGTAGCATCAACCCAGTTCTAAATTTCTAATGCTGTCCTAAGAGCCAATTTTAAATGCACGTTTTATTAAAAACTAAAGCGTAATGAAATTTGACAGGTCTAAATTGACACCTGCACTCTATTCCCTGCTTGTCTGTCATTCGTCTATTTTCTGCGCGTTAAGACAGGCACGCCTACCTACCCACCTGATTCTCATTCTCCGCTCAGCCATCATTCGATGGATTCATAAGTGCAATGATAGCTGGCACGCCCTTCAGTTATCTAAACCGCATTTACTTCCCGCTCACCTGCTCCAAGTCAGAAACTCACTTTCTCGCTCGAACCCACCATCCGCCCCGATCACCCCTTATCATTGTCATCTCGATCGTTTTATTCAGGTTTCCGCCCTTGTGCCTTCTCGGTTCTGCTCGCTCTCCCAATAACTGGCCTGGGGGTGTCAGCTCAGAGCTCGCACATATTCGCGGGCGCGGGTATTGTCCGAGCTCTCAGTTGGAGCTCCGTACTCCCGAGCCCAAGAATCGTTTTTTAAACATAGCCAACATCAGGCTCGGCAGTAATTTCAGCACCATGGCCAGCGTCCTTGCCCGTCCTTACACTATTTTGCTATTTGCTTTTAACTTGCTCCTCGAGTGCAGTGATCCAGCGACCCCGTAAAACACTTTTATGATCGGTTCGCCACGTGAACAGCGGTTGTCCTGCGATAAACCCATGATCACGAGAAGCCCGTTCTCCAGCGAGAACAAAGACGTATGCATACATAGGCTGCTGAATTCTAATTTCCGACAGCGCACTAATGAAACAGCATTCATATCATTTTGGAAAACAGCTCCTCAAATGCACTTTCCAGGGTTGCTCCATTTCATTTTCTGAGTGTTGAATTCACACGGCAATATTTACTGTGTAATGTGTTGTATTGCGTTGTGGCATTTGGTGGTGTGGTGGGGCTTTGTTGGCTGCCCCTGGTTAGTGCTGGTTGAATGGTTGGTTGGTTAGTTGGATGGATGCCCATGCTGTTGTAACCCTGACTGTTCCCCTCTAACACCCTGCACTGTGCCCTCGACACAGTGCCTCAGTAACACTTACCTGTGACATAACAATAACAAAAAACAAAACAAAAAACAGCATGTCCGGCCTAAGTCTGTTTGTCTCTCTGTGTGAGTGTGTGTTTGTGTGTGTGTGTCTGTCTCTTTCCCCTCCATTCTAACCAACTGTGATGTGAATTGTGTTGCCTGTGTCTTCCTCTCTGGCTTGTCTCTGTTTTCCTGTCTCCCGTTTCTTCTTCTCTGCGCTGTGTGCGGCAGGAGGAAGGGGTGGTGGCCTTCTGTAAGGTGTGTTAACAGGCCTCTCCTGCATCCACATTTACCCCCCTACTCCACCTACTGAGAGCACGCCACCTAAACCCATCCCTTCCCTCCCTAAACGAATGAGCCGAGAACCCCTTTCCTGCACCCCTCGTGCACCCCTGCCACTGTCATGCCGCTCTCTCCCCCTCCCTTGCCTTCTCACCCCCATCGGGAGCATGTGTCACAACTGCTAAAATAACCTGGCATGTGCCGAATCGAGGTGCTGCAAAAAATGCAAACCATTTTCAGAGGCTCACCTCCCCACACCACCCCACCCCACCCCACCCCCTTCCCCCTCCCGACTACTCAGCAAAAGCCACAGGGGGGGGGGCACAGAACTTTTGACGACTTTCTCCCCCTGCCAAGCCAAAGCCATTTTCAACATCTCAGAGATTGGGTGGATCTGAAACGCCCAATCTCTCTTTTTTTATTATTCATAGCCTTTCGTGTTTTTTTTCACACCCTCGTTTGTACTCTCACATCCCCTGCCTCTCTCGTTCTCTCTCGTTCTCTCTCTCTCTCTCGTTCTCTCTCGTTCTCTCTTTCTCTCTCTCTCTCTCTCTCTCTCTCTCTCTCATGTTCAGCCACTACAAAGCTAATGGCTAATTGAGTGGCAGATGGGTATTGCCAGCTTGGAGATGCCGTCGGTGGCACTCGTTTGCTCGATCTCAGTTTCTGATCACCATTTCTCATTTCCCTCACCGCAGTCGCAGAATGCATCCCGACACATTTGTAGTCGAGCCTTTTTGATGAGCTTATCTCGCACTTAGCACACTTTCCCAGCTCTTTCCCTCCCTCTCTCTCTCTCTCTCTCTCTCTCTCTCTCTCTCTCTCTCTCTCTCTCTCTCTCTCTCTCTCTCTCTCCTGCCCTCTCTCTCTCTCACGCACACAAACATGCACTCAGTGACACTGCTGACTGGAGAATGCCACTGGCACTGACACCCGTCTGCATTACACTACTGGTCTTGCTGCAGTACAATGTTTGTTGGCTTGTTCATTTATTTATTTATTTAACAACGCTGCATCATAGCACATATTCACCAGAAAAAAATGGCAGTGTTTGTTGGTTGCATATTTTATGTACTTATGTTTGTAACCAAGTCAGCAGGGCATAGACTAGACCGTGAAAGTACAGCAGAACTATGTCCTGCACACAAGCTGTGTGCTGTTTATAAAACTATAAAACTACAAAACGTAAAGCAAAACAAATGGCAGTGTTTGCTAGCTGCATATATTGTGTGTACTTGATGCATCGTTAATGTACAGCCATGGGCTGTAAATGTCTGCAGTGTATACTGTATATCGCGGCGCTAAGTTTGGAGTTGATGGCGCCGCGCTCGCTAATGAAGCTAAAGCTAGCCCCCTGGTTACATCAAAGCGTAATGCTTAGACACAGACTTTTTGCTGCGGCGTAAAAGTCTTCACTTAACAGCCATGGCAGAGATGGTGCTCCCTTAGCAATTAGTAGTGCAGGAGGAAAAAATGCAATTATAGAGGGGGGTCCTTATCACAAAATTATAAATAACAGATCACTGGAAATTAATTTCAGAACTTCAACGTTGCTCAAATAGTTGAAGTCAAGCCCCTCTCTGCTTCTAGCGTCCTTTTGATCTTTCAGAGTCTGGGGAATAGAACGTGGAATGATTTGGTCAAACACAGAGTTTAAAAAAACACACACACCTTTTGACTTTAGGTACTTTTGTCCTGGCCTTTTACTTGAAGTTTCCGTTATCATCACCACTTTAATTTTAAAGGTTAAGTGGCATATAGAGGAGATAAACAATTGTGGTATAATTAAAATTCAATGTCACCACTCTGCTAATTGCACATTGCAACTTCTTATTGGATATTATTGGCACAATCTTTCTCAACAATGTCTATATACTTCCTAAATTACTCCTACTTAATACTAACAAGACTAAAATCAACTAACATTACTTATTCTTCGATTGTTGAGTGAATTATCCTTGACATTTTTTTCTATAGCATACACTGTGCTTGTGTGTGCGTGCGTGCGTACGTGCGTCCGTGCGTCCGTGTGTCTGTGTCTGTGTCTGTGTCTGTGTGACTATGTGTCTGTGTGTATGTTTGTCTGTGTGTGTTTGTGCTTGTGTGTGACTACTCCGTAAACAAATCCTTTAATTTGGATCACGTTCATGAAAAATAATGCAATTCAACTCAGTTTTATCTGTGAAGGCAGATATTGAACGAATAAAGCTAGACAGCACACACATTTGACAGGTGTGGAACAAACCTGATTAGAAATATGTTGAAATTAGAAAGAGGATGATGAAAACTGATTAAAAAAAACATGCCTCTTCGCATTTCTATCGAAACCCAGTAAACAGTGGAACCATGAAAAACGATCAGAACAGATTATATTAAACTCAATGTTATATGCATTTTATTAATTCTCTTTTCTACATTAATTAATTCTCTCTAGAGCTTGATTCGTTGTTGGTTTGCTGGCAGCCAGGTGTCTAGTCTACAGCATTGCAACAGAGGAGCGTTATAGACATCCCTTGCATTTAGTGCTTTTACTGTAATGTTGTGCTGTAGTTGTAGAGAAAATACATGGCAATGTTGTTATGATGTAGTTGAGTGTTTTCAGCAAAACGTGAAAAGGCCTGTCAACAGGCCCATCTGCTGTAAGAGGCTATGGAAACATTTTGTTCAAGTCATATTGGCAAGGACCTGAATATTCTGCACCTATGTCACTCTTGTCATCGTGAAGAA
>NC_085878.1:49220780-49335780 GCF_034702125.1 Engraulis encrasicolus
GAGACTGTACTGAGGCCTCTCATGGACCTATTGGATAAGAAGTATGTTATACACACACATGCGCACACATATACATACATATACACACACACACGCATGCACACGCATACACATGGACACACACACACACGCATACCCGCGCGCACATACACACACACATACACATGCATAAACACACACATACACATACACACACACACACACACACACACACACACACACACGGACGCACACACGGACACACGGATGCACACACACTCACTGACACACACACACACACTCATGGGCAATGACTTATTAAGCAATGCCAGACAAGAGAGGGAGATTTTTTTATGCACACGCTGTACTGTACCTAAAGTATAGTCATTGGTGCATGGAGAAACATAGAGTAAAGTAGCCCAGGCAGAGAAAACCCCAAATCCTGCAGCATTTCTTCAATTTGCATACATATTGTGTTCTTCATTTGATCTAGCAAAGCCTCATATAATCAAACAGTCCAGACAAATGTTTGACATTGCGGCGATTGCACGATTGCAGCATGTGTCCGTGTAAGGACATAAAAAATGGGAAAAAAAAAACATAAAGTAGGGAACTAAAACCGAGTAAACTGGGGAGCGGGTTATACAGTACCACTTGCCTTCTGGTTCACTATTAGTGCAACGTGGAGGTCAGTAGAGAATTATCCCCCAGTCTCATAATCATATGCAAATATTCAAATCCTCTTTTGTGTACAGAACGTCAACCACAGCTTCAGAAAGCCACCGCTTCACATCCACACCACCCCACCCCACCCCCACCCCTCATATGCCACACTACTGACTACTGCCATATAGTATCTGCAGTATAGTACATCATGCACAAAACCCCTCCCCCAACACACACACACACACACACACACACACACACACACACACACACACACACACACACACACACACACACACACACACACACACACACACACACACACACACACACACACACACACACACACACACACACACTTCCCCACCACCCCACCCCACTCCTCATATGCTACCACTGCCTTTGCACTGTATATATACTGTATGTACATCATCCTCGAAAGCCCCTCCCCCACAGCATACACACACGTGTGCACGTGTACACACACGCACACGCACACACACACACACACACACACAGTACACACACCAGCACCCCACCACCCCACCACCACCGCCTCCCCATAATCCCAGTATGTTGCTGCATAATCACTTCAAGGTTTACTTCTGAATTGCATATCAGAGGTTACTGGAGCCAACCCTGGATCAGAGTGTGCTGGCTACCTATGGGCTGTGCCCTGGTACTGTATGTGGATTGAGTGGCCTCTGGGATGTGTCCTGGCACTGTAGTCCTACTCGGCCTCATTTAGGCAGCCCAAGAGTGGGGGTGCCAGGGCACCACTGCATCCCCCATTCTGGCACCTATGCCTGGTACTGTAGTCCTACTCTGTGTTATCTGGGTTGTGTCCTGGCGCTGTATGCCTACTTGGTAGCATGTTGTGCCCTGGTACTGTCGGTGAGAGTCTCTCAGGTTCCTTGGTTGGAACCCAAATGCCCTTATGAGACCATGGCTGTGATGAAATCACACTATCATAAACTGAAATTAAAATTGAATCTAGCAGCCCTTTTCCAAAAAGCAATTTGAATAAAATATCCATGAATCTTGCTTAGGAATAGATTTTAAGGTAGCATTGCAGCAATTGGAACTGACTTAATCGTATCTGATATTTCTTTACCCAATAAAAACCTCAGATCAGTGCTTTTTACTGACATTATCGGAGAAGACACAATAAAAGGGCAATCATTTTGAATACGGATACATGGCATTTTGAAAAAGAGCTCTTCAATTACAGGTACTGAGAGCTGCTGTGTTGTTCTTACGTAAATAGCTTGGTGCTGTTCAAAACAGGAAATAATGTCCACAACATCAAGACTCTCATTACTTTCTTCTTAATTGTTATGTTCTCTTTAATTATGTTTCGGGCCTCGGTATGCACATGTTTGATGAAGGTGCATACCAATTAAAAAAGTAATTGTTGGAAGCCCCGGTGATGCAGACTTTCTTTCCTTTTATTCATTATATAACAGGCTTCCCTTAGTCCAGTACCCAGACGGGTTTAAGTGGATGTGTACGTGCATGCATGTGTGTTGTTTTGTTGTGATTTAAGTGGATGTGCTTTCTTGTTTGTTTGTTTGTTGTCCAGCTTGATGCTGTTTGCGAAGATCTGCGAGAAGACGGTTCTAAAGAGGGTTCTAAAGGAGCTCTGGAAGATCGTGCTGAATACCATCGAGAGGCAGATCGTCCTGCCTCCCCTGACGGACCAGTCGGTAAGTCATTACGCCTGCGTGCGTACACGTGCACATACACACACACACACACACACACACACACACACACACACACACACACACACACACACACACACACACACACACACACACACCTCACACACACCTCACACACACCACACACAAACACGCACAAGCACACACGCAGACCCACAGACATGCACATGCAAATTCGCACTAGCCAACACCAAGGAGCAGATTGCCTTGCCTCGCTTCTCATTCTGTAAGCTGTCACACACACACACACACACACACACACACACACACACACACACACACACACACACACACACACACACACACACACATATTCACACTTATCACCACTGAGAGACGGATTATCTTGCCTCCCTTAACGGCCTGTAAGCCATCACACACGTACACACCGATGCACACACACACACACACACACACACATGCACACACACACACACACACACACACACACACACACACACACACACACACACACACTCACACACACACGCATGCACACACAAACAAACACACACACACACACTCACACACACGCACACACACACACACACACACTCACACACACGCACACACACACACACATGCACACATGCACACTCGCACACAGTCACACAAAACACATTTTGAGATTCGCAGCGCCATTAAAAGGGAGGCAGATTGTCTTGCCACTGTTGACGGGCCAGGCTGTTTTCCATGGCACCCTCCTCCCTGCCTCTCTGTGAGGATCACACTCGCTTGGTGCTGGGTGGCAGACATCACTACCACTCCTACCATTCACTCCGTCATTCATTCAGATCTGCCTTCAAGTGTCACACAGCAATGCTACTCCCTTTCTACTGATTCACTGTGGCGTTTTATGTCAACGTTTTTCACTCTAACCTTCCCTTGCTTGCTGGTGCTTTCTTGCCTGCCTTGCCTTTTCAGCCTGCATCAATAGCCCCAACAAGTAGCAAGCGTACAGCCTCGTTCAGTGGGGCTGCATTCACGCGCAGCACCTCAGGAGAGAGGGAATAAATAAAAAAGAGACCCACAAACACAAACACCATCTTTCTTCACCCGCTGGTGTAGACATGGCACTGTCAGACCTGGCATGGGTGCCCCTCAGGCTCTGAGCTCAGCAGATCGAGTTTGGTTAAAAAAATATATAAAAACGAAATAAATAATAAATGCTCTTTTATCTGCCGCTTGCAGACTGAGCTGGCTGTCTTTGTTCAATGCATTAAGCTGCGGCAGCACTCTGCCCTCCGTACACCTGCATCGTCACCAGGGCCGCTGACAGCTTTTTCTGGGCCCAGGACAAAGTCTTCTGAAAGGACACCCTCATCCAATACATTCAATGTAATGGAAACCCAATGTTGGGCCTCCTATATACCTGGGCCTGGGACCAATGACCCCTTTGTCTCCTCCTGGTGGCTTCCCTGATCATAACAGTATTCCACTATAGCTCCTCTATGAGCTCTGCATTCCAATCATGCTGAAAAAAAAATATGTGTAAAAGGAAATTCTCTGACACACAAGAAATAAAAAAGAGAAAGAAAGAAGAAAGAAAACATCCTTGACATTTTAGCGAGCTAGATATGTGGCACTGTGGTCTCTGTGAGTGAGGTTGCACTTTCTTTATCGCTAAACCACAGGACAATTGTTGGCATATTTCTGTCTTGAGTTTGTCTCATTAAAACAAATTCCTCATTCTTCTGTTTTTTGTTCTCTTTGTCTTTTTCTCTCTCTCTCTCTCTCTCTCTCTCTCTCTCTCTCTCTCTCTCTCTCTCTCTCTCTCTCTCGCTCTCTCTCGCTCTCTCTCTCTCTCTCCACAGCAAGGGGCACAGATGATATTTAGTGCTGCAAAGGACCTGGGCCAATTATCCAAACTCAAGGTAAGCCTGGAGAATGCCCAAATCTTTTATTTATTTACAAAGTGCTGCATGGTAATACTGTACGCCTTTGGTTCGGTTCAAATTCATAAAGCGTTCAGCACCAGCTTCCCATTGCTAGGAATCGTCCATAAACTCGTAGTGTGTTTGAACCCTTAGAGCCTATGTTATAACCTGTCACCAAAATTGTAATTGCTATGTCTTAATCTGTTACTTAAGGCTCTCAGTAATGTCATAGCAATGTTGTTATGATCAGGGCTCTAAATTAACTTTTTCCATCACCAGCCAATTTGGCTAGTGGACATTTTTTCTTACCAGCCAAATAGAAGTTCAACTAGCCATTTTTTTAATCTCACCAAAATAAACTAGGCCTATGCATTAGGCTAGTTATTTTTTTAAATTATGGTCATTTTGTTCAACTATTTCCACAACACAGATACACTATAGGCCTGCATAGGCTACTATATGCCTACATAATAAGCATATTATACTATATATTTTTTCATTATTTTATAACTTTATTTTTTACTTTCATTACTTAGGCCTAATCAATTTGATTAGTTTTTGTTCAATTCCTCTGGAAACAGCTGAATCACATCACACAAGCCACTCACATAACAGACCTTTAACATACAGTAACCAAGCACACAGCCAAACACTTCAAAACCTCACATACGCACACCCCAAGGAAGGAGAAGAGATGAAAGGAAAAGGAGAGGAGAGAGGAGGAGCGCAACAAAATGACAAGAAGCCTAGTTTAACTAAAAGTAAATAATATCTCGGGAATCTTCGCTTCCTTTGTTACTTCCACAGCTTCGTCGTTGGCTGCTTTTTTTCTTTTCCGATGGCGTGTGCTTTCCAACTTAGTTGCGCCAGGACTCGGAACATTTCAGAAGACAACTGAACTGACAGCTACGGTCACACTACTCTGACAGTCAGCTCTCCCCCTCTGCCCTTGTCGCTATTAACGTCACTATTATTACGGTTACAATTAGCCTACTACTAGCATTCACCAACACACAGAACCTTGCTCTAACCCCCGCCACATTCTCATCACTCGCACAAAACATAGCCTACAGAACAGAAGTAGCTCTGCGTTAGTCCTGTCATTGAAACGGTCAGGGCCTCGCTGCTTCAAAAATGCAGCCTGTTACAGCAAGGTTCATATAGTAATAATAGCAGTAGTGACGTTAAAAAAGGTTGTAGCGAAAGCGACGAGAGCTTAGGAGGAGAGCTGAGTGTCAGAATAGTGTGAGCGCAGTGTAGCTGACAGAAGGCTGGTCGTCTGAAATGTTTTCAATCCTGGCGCGTGCAACAGCATGGAGTTGCTGCTCGCTGCACTGGAAAGCCCACGGTGGGAGGCTACGTCGTGACGCTAGTGTCCATGGGTAATGTAGGAAATCTCACCGTCTAACGTTCGTCAGAGCAGCGGTTTACCGTTCATAATTTACTGCACTCCGGCGCTACTAGCCAAATTGGCGGGTAGGTATTTTTTTCTACTAGCCAAAATGAATTTTCACCCGTGTTTGGCGTGTGTTAATTTAGAGCCCTGGTTATGATGTAGTTGAAGATTTTCCGCAAGTAGTGAATAGGCCCGCCGGCGACCCCATCTGCAGTAAGAGCCTACCCTTATATTGCAGGTTTTAATAGGTACATGTCAGTGTGGGAACTGAATCAAACGCCACACTAAGTATGTGTATAATAAATCACACAGTACTGGTCCGTCCGTCAGTCCGTTGTGCACCCAACCATTTTTTTCATCGCCTCATCTGATCTGAGTGGAGAAGTACATTAGATATGCATTAGAATTGCACTTTTCCCAGCCAGCGTCAGCCGGTCGGCGATGAAAGGAAATTCAAATGTAATGGTTGATTTGATGGTGGCAGCGGGGTGGCTGTGCTTCAGCCCAACAGGTGAAGCAGGGACGGTGGGAGAATAGAGAGTAGGTGGGGGGGCTGAAAGGTGTGGATGGTGGAAGATGGTGTGGGCGGGGGGCCAGAAGAGTGATTCTTGCGGCCCCAAGCAAATGTGTCTGGAGTGGGGGGAGCAGATGAGAGGCGCCCTGGAGGAGATGAATATGACCCTGCACTAACCACTCGCAGCTCAGACGAGCGAGGGAGCATGAGAGAAAGAGAGCTTGGAGGGAGAGAAAGACAAAGAGAATGGGGGATAGAGAGAGGAGAGGGAAAGAGAGGAAAAGAGAGAGAAAGCGAGAGAGATAGAGAGAAGTTGAGAAAGAAAGAAGGAGATGGAGAGAAAGAAGTGAGAGAAAGTGAAGGAGGGAACAGAGGAGAGAAACAGAGGGAAGACAGGCAATGAAGGGAGCATTTGTAGAGTGCCAAATTACACGGGGGCTTTTGGCCATCCTGATCATCTCCTGTGCCAAGATGATTGGTGGGAGAGATCACCACACACACACACACACACACACACACACACACACACACACACACACACACACACACACACACACACACACACACACACACACACACACACATTCACACACACACACACACACACACACACCACCGAGCCTCTGTGTGCGCACACGCATGCACATTCATATACACACACGCACACACACACATGCACGCACACACACACACACACACACGCACACACACCACTGAGCCTCTGAGTCAGTCCAAATCACACAAAATTGCACACGCATGCACATTCACACACATACACATGCTCACACACACACACACACACACACACACACACACACACACACACACACACACACGCACACGCACACGCACACACCACATGAATTCTCTGTGTTGGTGCAATTACGCCCCCACCCCCCACCCCTACTCGAGCCCTCTTCTCAACCACCCCACCGCTACCCATCATGAATTCTCTGTCTTGGTCCAAATTCTTACGCTCCTGTCCCTACTCTCAGACACCCTCAGCCCACTCTGCACAGCACATGTTTTGGTGTTATATTACTTCAACGGACTCAAATACAACACTCTTCCAGTTGGTCCCAAACTCTCCCTACTAAACCCTACTAAATTCACTGTGTTGTACTTGCAATCTTCTGCCCCTTATCCATGCACATCCCACCCTACCATCCCTACTTAGCTCTACTGTCCACAGCTTGACTCTACCCACTCTACCTTCTCTCCTCAGCCCCCCTTACCCCTCCACCTCCTCTCATCTTCAGCACTCCTCTCTCATCTCTCCATCCCTACTCTCCTCAACCCGTCTCAGACCTCTACCTCAACTCACATCAACCCTCCTCAGCCAACTATACCTCCCTTCCTCAGCACTCCTCATCTCTCCATCCCTACTCTCCTCAATCCATCTCATCTCTCCATCCCTTAGTCCCCCTGTCACCTCCACTCCTCATCCCACATTACTCTTCTCAGCCCTCCTGGACAAACTACCCATTCTCTCCTCAGTTGGCTCATCCCTATGTCCCTGACATCCTCATTCCTCCGTTCTGCTCTTCTTGCCCCCCCCCCCCACTATCCTTCTATCCCTCCCCTCCTCAGTCCACCATCCTCTCTCCTGAACCTTCCAACCTTCAGCCCTCCCCTCCCCTCCTCTGCCCACTGGCCGTTCACTCCTGCTGGGCAATCACAGAGTTGCAAGCTCCCTGCAGTAGGACCTCCATGCTTAGGCACTGCTCTGGGTATCGAGCGTGTTCACTCTACTGGGTTTAAGAGTGCTGTGCATCTTTCTTTCTTTCTTTCTTTCTTTCTTTCTTTCTTTCTTTCTTTCTTTCTTTCTTTCTTTCTTTGTCTTGACTTTATTCTCTGATCTCTTCTTCTCTCTCGGTCTGTGTGTCTCTATCACAGCCTCTCAGTACCAGACTTACACTCTCTATCTTTTTGTGTGTGCTTTTGAGAGAAGCAATGAGAGAGGCCATGTAAAAAGGGGCAGATAGACAGACAGGGACCATCGGTGTGTTAAATGAAATGAGTGCCCAATGTGTGTTCAGTGGCTGCACAATGTGTGTTCAGAGGCAGTGCATAGTCCCTGGCTCCAGGTGGGGCCTGGCAGCCTGCTGTCAATTTGTGTTGGTTAAAAACGAAACTCTTTTCTTCCTTTACCTCTCTCTAAAACCCCTCTCCTCTCAACACCCCTCCCTCCTCACCAAACCCACTTCTCCTCTTTAAAAAACCCTCTCCTTTCCAACCCCCCCTCTCCTCTCCAACAACCTCCTCCGTTCTGGAAAAAAAACCTCTCTCCTCTCCAAACCCCCCTCTCCTCTCTGACACCTCCTCTCCTCCCCGCCATCATTACGCTCCTTTCATTACCATCCTGTTTCTTCTTCATCGCCGATCCCTGCAGCAATTATTGCCGACTAAGACACTGTCGCCCGCCGCGCCTGTCGTTTATCAATTCCTCATTTCCCTGGCCCTGAGCTGCAGGAGCAGGATTACAGTCTGCTCTGTCAACTGTCCTCCACACACACACTCACACACACGCACGCACACACACACACACTCATGCACACCCCGCACACACACACTCATATGCACACACACGGCACACATACACATGTGCACGCGCACACACAGACATACACAGTCACACACACGCAAATGCACACACACACACACACACACACACACACACACACACACACACACACAGACACACACACACACACACACACATATGCACACACACGGCACACATACACATGTGCGCGCACACACACACAGACCCACAGAGTCACACTCACTCACACATGCAAAGACACACACACACACACACACACACACACACACACACACACACACACACACACACACACACACACTTGAGCTAGCATATCATTTCAGCGTTGAGCAGGGAAAGTGGGTTCCATCCTCATTTGAGATACAAGACATTATCATATTAATAATCAATTTCATGGAGTAATCCACATACCTTGTAGCCTGTAACACGTGAGGTAAAATAGGAGAAGAAAGAAGAGGAGGAGGAGCAGGGATGGAAGCAGAAATTGAGAAGAAAAGAAAAGAAAAGAAAAGAAAAAAAGAAGAGAAGAGATGGAGGGGGTAGAAAGTGAAAAGGTGTGCTTGATTATAGCCTGCAGTAAATGAAACAAGAGAAGAGAAGAGAAGAGAAGAGAAGAGAAGAGAAGAGAAGAGAAGAGAAGAGAAGTAGAAGACAGAACAGAGAGGATGAGGAGTAGTTTAGAGAAAAGGCTGAGTAGCCAGTGGGAGGGAGGTGTGCATGACTGGATGGGAAGCGGAGAGTGAGTCAACCAGCTGTTAGCATATGGCAAAAAAGCGCTTACTAGACAGACTAGACTAGACTTTTTTGTCTCTCTGGCTCAGCTGTAGACACAAACTCATGATATTATTGCATGCCATGTCAGGACACCCATAGTCATCGGAATAACTTGCAGTCAGCGTGGTGTTTCAGTTGAGGAATCCTGTGCTTTTACACGGAGCGGACAGGTGTTGCATGATGCAATGTGGAACTGCTCGTTTCGTGCCGCTGCTTGACTTGTCTCCCAACGGTTGCAGACCTTCATACTTGAATCCACACGGTGCACTTTCTTGTAACGGTTACAGTGTACTCTAATGTCTCTTTTCCACTGCAAGTTTTCTGGTTAGCCTACAGCTCAACACAGTGCGACTCAGCCGTTCGTTTTTCGATTGGGCACGACACAGCTCAATCATAAAACAAAAAGTGACGGCTGAGGCGTGCTGTGTTGACCTGTAGGCCTACCAAAAAAAATAACAGTGGAAAAGAGGCATAAGTGACATTGGTTTACCCTCTGCATGGCATACTGCACCATGCTATATAGTGAAAAAAGCAGTGAATGTTTGGGATTCAGATCATGTGTGAGGTGCAGCTCTTTGAAAACAGCATGCCTCTGCTGTGAGTAAAAGCAGGAGGAAACCGTATTAAGTGACTGAGAGCACATTGTGTTGTACCACATGTAGTCTGGTACTAGAAAGTGTTTTTTTCTCCAGGTCTTAGCTTGTATAAAGTAATGGGCCCAGTACAAGGCAATAAACTAGACCGAGGTAGTCTGTGAAGGGAAAAGAAACCCCAAGTTGATTAGAGGGAGGCATGGGACATCTTTGCCCAGACAAGCCGGACTACATCGAATTGTGTGGTCTACCCAGGGTGAATAGGCCAAGCGCAATTCAATGGTCGTCTTTCAAACTGCATTTACTCACAAGAGGATCTGAGCAATTAAAGTTGTTAACCCTTAACGGTATAGCAAGGCACTGCCGGAGCCATTTCGTTATCCCGACAGGCCGAGCAACTCTGCTACAAGAACTTAACAAATTCCAACATTCCAAACAGTTGTATGAATTGGAATGTATTTCCTAGAACCCATTCCCAATCCAACCTACCCCATATGGTCACACAGACACACTCCCCACCACCCCACCCCAGAATACAACTTTTAATTGCTACCTGTCAGGCCACGTAATTAAGATGTACTGTGCAGTATACGACTCAGTATTTTAGACCTCCTGTGCCTTCATTTTTAGCAGTAGATGCAAAATCTGGCAGCAGATAGAACATTCTTAAAATAAATGTCTGACTACAGCCACTGCGGCCATGCTTTTAACTGAGTTCAAAGACTAACTTTGTTTATTCCCAGTGGACAGCAGAGATGCAATAAAAATTGCCAGAAAAATAATATTTGGAAGGACGAAAATATAACCCAAAGCAGAATGGGTTTTTCTCCAATGATCATTGGGGAATGATGAGTTTGCTGCTACTGCTGGTGCTGAAACACTGGTCGAAGAGAAAGTGGCTTAATTGGTTCTCTGCAGAAAGAAATTTATCACGCTCCTTTCTATGGTCAGTGAGGCATGGGCAGTTTGTGTGTAAAATGCGTTCAAGAAGCTCTAGTCTCTGGGACTTATTAGTGAAGCCAGTGAGTGTGTGGTGACTTTAATAGAGAGTAATGGGCAATACTGGATATTCTCCCATCCTGCAGTCCTGTCAACGCACATTCTGCCGGAGTTAACACCTAATCAATACACTTCGACAAAGCATTAAAACTGTTGTATGGGAACTGATCTTTTAAAAAATTGACCTTTAATGTGAATCAATCGATGGACATCTTCCCTGGTATCAACCTTCACCTTACAGGAAAACACACACACTCTACTTATACTGTACATGCAGGACGCGCACACACACACACACATACACACACACACACACACACACACACACACACACACACACACACACACACACACACACACACACACACACGAACACACACACACAAACACACACACACACACACACACACACACACACACACACACACACACACACATACTGACTGTGTAACACACAACACAAACCAATCAGCAGATGCAGAGAGTGGAAACCAAATCTCATCTGTGTCCACACTTCCGGCTATTGATTGAAACCCAGCTCCTTAACTCTTGTCAAAGGGAGGGGACATGTCTTGAATGCCCCTCCATCCGCTGATCAAAGGATTACATGCAACTTGGGTTTCACCACCCAGGGTCTGGCTCAGTTCCTGTTCGATCCGCTGTGTCCAGCAGGCTACACCACCCTGCAGTTTAATTGCTCTAGGGATGGGCTCTCTGTAGCCTTATAATGCACACAGCCATAGCATTACACTACTATGGCATATAGTATGTATACTGTAATAGAAAAGCAGTATTCTATTTCATATTGGTTCATATTGAAGTCTGATGGAGCCTTGATGGTGATTTGTAAATTTACAGTGTAGATATTTTTTATTATTGTAGCCTTGTAATGTATATCGCTCCCTACGCCAGTGGAATGCTTGCCTGGCTCTTGCCCGACCTGCAGTTCCATGCAGTTTTGTGAGCTCCACAACTAGGTCTGGGAGCGCTTGCATTGGCTCCGCCTACACAATGCATGGCTTTATCCATCATTCTGCCCGTCCTTGACACAAACAAATACCTTCAAAAACATTTTCTGTTGATCTCTAAAGCGTCATCAATATAGTCTTTAATCTGTCCTGCGACTCCTCAATGTGAGGTGCCTTTGATATTGAAGCAATACATGCTCTGATTAATTTCTGATAAGAGAAATTGAATCCTGCTACAGTCTCCCAGACCTCCGTGTGTG
The DNA here is from genome assembly GCF_034702125.1 of Engraulis encrasicolus. NCBI lineage: Eukaryota > Metazoa > Chordata > Actinopteri > Clupeiformes > Engraulidae > Engraulis > Engraulis encrasicolus. Next base: position 49,233,097 of record NC_085878.1, read on the forward strand.
TTGGAGCTCCACCAGGGGGCTCCAGAGCTACACACACACAGAGGTGTGGTGAGAACCAGGCTAGTGGAATGCTGTACCGATCTGAGACGATCTAAATGCATGAATAGAATTAAAGAATCTTTGTCTGTACTAGTCGTTGAAAAAAGGTTTCTACATATGGTGCATTCCCCAGAGGTAGGAGCTTCCTAGTAGGCAACCAGAAGGCAGCTACCTCCCACTTGAAAGCGTTCCAACCAGCAAGCCAACCAAACTACAAACATGGAAGGACAAAAATACATATCCACTTCTCTAAGATGTCAGCAATGTAAACAATGAGTTGTAAACAACACCATGCGTTTTTTTTTCATGTAGCCGCATTTCATCTTTGAAAGAGGCAATGCCAATAGCTACACCTTAGAAAGGTTCATGGGCGGTTTTGCAAAGTTAACCTGTCCAAATAAACTCTATTTGTCCATAGAATGGTGATTGCTGAGTAATGTGCAACATAAACTATTCTTAACTCTGTGCGCTGCCATTGCTGTGATGACATCACGATTGTCAATGGGACGAAGTCGGTTTGCTTCGCTTTTGCCCCAGCTCGCGACTTGAACATTCCGCTTCAACGGGCGTTCCAATGCATTTCATCAAGTAGGAGGTCAGAAACATCCCATCTCCCAACCCTGGGGAACGCACCAATAGTGCTACTTTGACATCACATGGAGTCTTTAGTAATACATTACGACTTGGGAATTGCCATTCGGGTAGCAGCAAATTCACTTTTTAAGGGAAAGACAGAAAAATAAATATATAAAATGGGATGAAAGCTTGCTCTTTATCTGTACAGATTGTGCCTGGAGTTCAGATGAAGATTAGGCAAAGTGTGTGCCAGCAGTATACGAGGGATTAGTGGCAAGTAGTGCCACAGATCAGGGTCTCCCTCCAACATCTGTACAGTACAACCTCTCTCTACCACTGTCCAACATAAACACTGGGTCTCTCCCCAGCACTACAGTACACTACAACCTCTCTCTCCGTCATAAACACTGGCTGACACAATTTTTATGGCATTACATAACGCTTCAGAGTAAACAAGAGCGAGGGCTTTTAAATCTGATGCGGAGCAGGCATGTTTTACTGTATGAAACGTTTATATTTTATGCATAATATTACACGTCATTTAGCAGCCGCTCTTATCCAGGGTTATTTATAGTGAGTTACTTAGTAAAGGGGGCAGGGGACAGCCATCCCTGGAGCAAGGAGGGGATCATATGGTATGTTCGCCTTCCTGCTTAAGGGCCCCACAGCTGCCTGTGGACCAGGATGCAGCAATGGTTAATCATGGACCTGGCTGGCCCACATCTGATCTGTCCAGCTGCAGTCGGATTCAAACGTGCAATCCCCTGATCTTACAACGTGCAATCCCTACTCTCCATTTCAGCCATTAGATGAAGACAACAAAGAATTCCGCAGAAGCAATGTTCTATTTTTCATGTCCCGTTTTAGCAAAAGCAGGGGAAAAAACTCAACTCAATTCAGTGTTTCCCATACATTGAGAAAACTATGGCGGCCCGCCATAGTTTAAATTTGGCCGCCATAGTTTACGAAAATGTAAAAAAAATAAAAAATAAAAAATAAAAAAAATTTTACTTTTTTTTTTTTTTACGATATCCGTTTTTGTTGAAAACGATTTGAATTACGATTTTGAATTTCCTTCGCATTTTCCTCCTGGAGTAAATACATCCTATAGACTCTGTATTGGTTAGATAAGTAGTCCCACGGTAACACAGAATGAGGGGAAAGCATTAGGAAGTGACCGTAAGGGTATTGCAGTTGATTCATGTGTGCACACGTGTAACATCGGGTGAGTAACAGAACATGTGCGCAACGATGCGTTATGACACGTCGATATGCGAGGATCTTCGTCCAAATCGCTAGTCGCATGCATCATCGCTAACTGCGTTTACATCGCGTGCCGCGTGTAAGGGAAATGTTAGTTGTTGACATGTATGGAATTCACTTCAATTTGTGCTGTTTCTTGCTTCAGTTGTGGACAAAACGATTGGCCTAACTCACAATAGAAAGCCTTTGCTGTGCTACTGTCCCAGAGAGCTGAAAAAAAAAGCTTCATAGAAGAAGTCACACTTAACAGGGGTGTTAACCAATCCAATGAGTTCTCTCATTGCTCTCTCATTGCTCTCTCATTGCTCTCTCATTGCTCTCTCATTGCTCTCTCTCTCTCTCTCTCTCTCTCTCTCTCTCTCTCTCTCTCTCTCTCTCTCTCATAGTAGCCTACTATTTACCCATAACAAATGGTGAATTTCTGAGCCCTTTTTAATTTGTAGCCTATACCACTGAAGACATGATAATGCTTCATCATATTTTAGAAATAGGGCCTATGTGCCCTTTATATACCAAATGTTTATCATTTTGAAATTGTTTCAGTTGTTTATGACTTGTGTATGACTGAAATTATCTCTGCATACTATCAGTGCTGCATTGCTTTGTAAAGATAGGCTATTCAACACACTTTAAAAACCCACTGAAAAGATACGGCCATAGTAGCCTACTGAAAACATTTTGTTCAGAATAATGGTGATTAATAAATGGTGGTCTTAAATTTTCATACTGACATCCTTGAATTTGACTTGGTAGATCACGGCAGACCATCAACTTCAAAAGTAGATCTTGGTTAAAAAAAGGTTGGGCACCCCTGCTATAGAGAGAACCACAAGTGCTTGAAAGACAGGGATCAAAAGCATAGTCAAGTTGTTGTAGTTTACTTAGGTTTGGGAGCAATATAAAAAACCTTCAGAGAAGGGACAGTTGGGATGAGTTTACTAACACTCCCTAGGCTTTGTTTTACAGTTGTAATGAGTTTGGTGACAGACCTTCATTGACACAGCAGAGGAGACATCGGGCTGCATATAGAAATTAATGTGTAATGAATGTGAATATAGACATAAATGTGTAATATGTTGTTCAGCCCTTTTAATGGGAGGAATTAGGAAAAATTGCTGGCCCTGTGACCAGCACCCCTCATGTAGAATGTGTACGCCTACAGATATGTGTGGGGGAAAAGGCATAGCCTACCCTCTAAGACCCTTTTTGTCTATGCGTTAACAATTTCACAGTGCTCAAAAATTCTTATCTCCGCTCCTATTTTGTTTATTATTGTTTCCCAGACCCCTGNATGAGGGACGAATGAAACTGTGTTTTAAACAGAAATTATTCACTGTACTTCATTTTTTGACAATGACAATGTACTACTATTATACAAGTCATGGGTAAAATCTTATGTAGCCTTATTTCTCAAAATATAAATGGCTGAAATATAGGCCCAGGCCTACAGTTTCTCCATGCGCCAATGTCATACTGTAGTCCATGTTTTTTGCCGTTTTTGCATTTACGCTGCAAGAATACACCCCCCCCCCCCCCCCGCCCCGCCCCCCCGCAAAAAAAAGGCCCGTGTGAGAAGACCCCCCCCCCCCCCCCCCCCCCCCCCCCGACAAAATAAACCCCGGCTGCCCCCATAGTTTCCAAAATTTCTGTGGGAAACACTGCAATTCATATCTCGGATTCAGATGTGCAATCCCTTGATGTTATAAACCATTTCAACATTCCCTCATCTTTCAGATTACACAAAGCAATGTGCGGCAACAGAATTACTTTTTCCATTTCTCATTTTAGCCTTAGCGGGGGAACAAAATGCGTGTTGTCGTCACGTGTTTCTTACCTCTGACGGATCATATCACATTTCCCCCCATTTGGGTTTCCTGTGGGTCAGCAGGTACATACAGTATGCCGATGATTGACAGGACTATAAGCTGTTGATTGACAGCCGTTATTATAGCACGTCACGTCATTTCAGTCTGGAGATGGCAGGACTGGCGCCTCTCATTGCTTCTGGCCGGCTGACTGCAGTCAGTGAGATAATTCCACCAGTCTGTCGTGGAGCGCGTGCACCACTGAAGGGAACGCTAGGAACATATGGCGATTAGATTTATGGCCATTTACATTCAAGTACCCATAAATTCATAATTATACGTTTATGTTCAACTCATTTTGTGATAAATGCCATGTCATGATGCATTAAGTATCCAATTCGAGATATTTCTTGTTCTGAAATGGTGAGCTAACATCTCCCTTCTTCTCTCTCTGTCTTGCTTTTTTCCCTCTGTCTCGCTGTGTGTGTGTGTGTGTGTGTGTGTGTGTGTGTGTGTGTGTGTGTGTGTGTGTGTGTGTGTGTGTGTGCGTGCGTGCGTGCGTGCGTGCGTGCGTGCGTGCGTGCGTGCGTGCGTGCGTGTGTGGTCTGCCTCTGTGTCTCTGTGTCTTCCTGTTAGGAACATGTGATCCGTGATGAGGCTCGTAGCCTGACACCGCGCCAGTGTGCAGCCATGGATTTAGTGCTTCCTACCATCAAGGTATCAGTCTTCCTTCTTTCTATTCCTCTCTCTCATTCATCACTCTCTTTCTCTCTCTCCATCCTTTCTCCCCAATCTTTCTGTCATTTATTCTCTCTCTCTCTCTCTCTCTCTCTTTCTTCTACCGCTCCATCTGTCCCTTTTAGGACCTCTTGTATTTTTCTTTTTCAAGTCCAAGTTGAAAGCACACACATTTCCTTTCCCCAGCCAGATAGCCTGATATATAAAGCCAGTCTTTTCCGTTCCTTTGAAGCGTGCCATGGTTGCAGTTCAAGACCAGGCAGCGTCTTATTCCCTGCTGTCTGCCTTCCTGTCATCACTCCCCTTCTCATTAATCTCCTTTCAAGCTTCTGCTGGGCCTTAAGTGTGGTCCTTAAAAACAAAAAGATGTGTTTGTGTTTGTCTTCCACTAGCTCACAGAAGTTTTACCTTGAACAGGCTTACCTGGTTGCGGGACTTGTGAATTCATTCAATACCTGGTTACATATTCTGGACATTCATGACATATTTCACCTTTACTGCATTTCCATCTACCGTATTTGTATTGTATCCAGATATTCTTGTGCGTCTGGTGGTCTTTTTCAAAGGACATGCTATGACACATGCTACAGACATGCTTTACCTCCCTCCTGCTCTGTGAGTGTTTTATTAAGTTGGATGTTTTGAGGCCCGGCCTTGATACTAATGTGTTGACTGTATATGTGGGCCTAACATAAATATCTGTGCCTTTCAGAAGCACACCACAATTGCACCTTTTACATGTTTACTTCCCTGCTGTATTGTGTACATGTCAGTGGTCTAGATTGCTTTGAGGCCCGTCCTTGATAGTAATATGTTGACTGGATGGTACGTGTCTGTGTGTGTGTGTGTGTGTGTGCGTGTGTGTGTGTGTGTGTGTGTGTGTGTGTGTGTGTGTGTGTGTGTGTGTGTGTGTGTGTGTGTGTGTTTCATATGCATTAGCAAGCTTTGCCTTCAGGAGCCTCATGTGATTGCAGTGGTTATTATCCTTTCGAAATCTTCCTTCCATGTTCCATATTCCCACACATGTGCTGTAATCACCCCTGCTGCATGGTGTGTGTTTTATTGGTCTGGGTACTTTTGAAGCCTGACCTTGATGGTAATGAGTCATGCGCGCATCTCTGTTGTATTGCGATGCTACAGAAAGATGCGGCCTTCGTTATTGCTTTCCTCCCGCAGGTGTAGGTGTAATTATTGCGGAGATTATTTTTTTAGGCCGGAGATGATTTTCTTAGTCGACCGCCTGCCACGATCTGGCTCAAGCTGTGTCCTGTGTGCAGCCGCAACGCAACGAAGCGCAGCGCCGCCCCACGGAACCTCCTGGACTTTAATTGATTCTCTGGTCTCCAAGGAGATCACCTCCCTCTTTAGATCAATCATGCTGGAGATTTTCACTTCATCTGTATTCCGGGCAGGACACCCAATTAAGGAAGTTAAGAAAAGCCTTGAGGAGATTTTTTCGCCCGTCAGAGTTAAAAAGGCTGCATGCCGTTTTAGTTAAACATTCTCTGCCTGCAGTTTGCAAGATGTGAAAAGAAGAGAGGAGGGTTTGGTGTCGGAGCATATGAGGGCAGAGTATGGGTGTGTTGGGTAACAGGGGGTTCAGTAACTCACAGATGCAGACAGTGGAGTACTCCGCTAGAGGAGTTATATTCTGTGTTGCATCACAGAGATGACACGACACATTGTAGAGATGTTACAGAATATCGATAGCTGAATTTTTCTCAACTTGATGTTTCATCTTACATTTACTGTCATCCAGATATAAACTTCCTATGTAGCACGTGTTGGCATTAAGAAAGCTTTTGCAGTTTGGCTTAAGGCAACTGACATATGGGATGTTAGCCAGAGCACAGATACAAAGTACCTCAGGATAACGTATTATTATTCAAAGGCAATGTTATATTTTCAGTGAATTGTGGATAATATCAAATGTTTGTCATGTTCATATTTGCACAAAGCCATCATATATGACGAAGATACAGTATCAGCAGTTTGATTCTTGACATTTTGTCCCTTTTCAGAATGAGTCATTTAGTGTTTGCTTATTCACCTGTATGCTATGAGCTGTTTAATGGTGTTGATCAGTTTCTTCCATTCCATGTTCACAATTCACGTTAGTTAACTACCCATCAATATGACAGGAAACAAAGGCTTAATATAACCATGTATATCTGTCCCCAATGTTTAGCACGAGGAATGCCATGAAAATGCCTCATAGTAGCAAGTCTTTCAACTGAGCCTCAACAAAGAAATTGGATGTTTTTCAGGTGCTTTTTGAATTTGTAGAAGCAGCAAAGACTGAGATGACAATACACAAACAAAGAGATTTATTGCCTAATTTGTCCCCTTGAAGTGTTTATTTCACTCATCATAATTAGCCAAGCAATGAAAAGGTCTAGAGGTGGCAGAACATCATAATTATCTGAGAGGAAAGACATTTTCGAGTCCAGCCTAATTCTGATTATAATTGCAGCCAAACCTAATTACCACCCTTGTTATGTTTGTAGAGTTATTTCTCTAAAAAAAATGCACAAAACTAGGCTGGAACTAACTGGAAAGTGGTTATCACTGGTTTCTCCAACTCTTCGAGCTAATTCCCTTGCCTGCTTGATCACACTGCCTCAACACGCCTCCAGTCAAGTCTGTCATGTTTACTCCACCATGTTATACTAAAGAGCTTGAAGTCCCACTGCCCACTACCTGACCAATCAATATGCTATTTTACAATCCTGCAAGACAACCAGCCGCAGGGCCAGTAGAGCGGTGACTATTGCCACTTCTTCATCAAGCCAGTGTAAGAAAAAAAAGAAGTTAAGAACCAAACTAAGAGCTATGGTGTAAGAGCAATTATCTTTTTAAAAAATGGGGATCTTTGTAATTTCGAGGCTTTGTTTGCAGGGTTTAATGGCTAAGGGGCGGATTGGAGGGGCTAAAGGCTGACTGTCTGTCTTGAAATTGACGCCGTGTGAGCCCTGGCAGAATACCAATAGGGCCCCAAGCGGCTGGCCTCTCTTTAACACAGCTGAAGGCTGAAGCAAGCAGAGAAGCGAGAGAGGAAGGAAGGGAGGGATGGAAGAGCGGGATGGAGGGAAAGAAGGAGTAGGGGAAAAACACACACACACAAACATACACACACAGGAAGTGACAGCACATCACGGAGGGTTTTTAAGAAACAAGGGGGCAGGAGCCAGCACTTGACACGGCGCTCTCGCCCCCACATTCTTAATCAGACGAAGCACTAATCGGCCCACAGAGTCGTCACGGCTGCCGCACCGCGTGCTTTAGCAGCCCGTCACAGTCAACGCCTGTGACAGTCAACATGTCCTGAGTGGGTTTCTTTTTTTCCCCCTTTAAACCCACCGAATGGATGAGGAATTAAAGTCTGGGAGATTGTTTGCCTTCGTTGCCTTGTTTGGCATGAATGATGGTCTAGCTGTCTTGACGGTGCTTACGTGTAATAGAGGACTCTGTCATCTCAGGTGAAAAACAATTATTTGCACATGTATTAACCTTTTTTGACTAAAGTTTCCCTTTTATTCTCTCTCTTCACAAAAATACTTCCATGCAGGCAATAACGGTGCATGATTCTCTCTCTCCACAGCAATACTTTCATACACATACACATTTTCCTTTTGTCTACAGCAACCATGCAAATGGTTTTGGCACACGTTTCTTGTCTCTCAATAACAATACTTCCATATTGATGTTGTTGGAAAATGTGTCTTCTCTCTCCCCAGAAATACTTCCATGCAATGGTATATGTTTTTCTCTCTCAGTAGTGATACTTCCATGTGGGTGGTAATGCTATATGTGTCGTGTCTCTCCACAGCAATACTTCCACGCGGGTGGTAATGGTCTTAAGAAGACATTCCTTGAGAAGAGTCCTGATCTGAAGTCCTTGAAGTATGCTCTCAGCCTTTACACTCAACCCACAGATGCCTTGATCAAGAAATATATATGCACCCAGACCTCCCAAGGTAAGCCCATTACACGGCTCCACTTACTTACAGCTCATGGTGGCGGGCGGGAAAGCCTTCAGATCCCCCGGGAGCACTTGGCTTGGCTGAGAGTGTCTGAGTGCCCACACAACACTACGCTGCACTACACTACACTTCACGCACACGCACACACACACACACACACACACACACACTAGCCTTGGTGGCAGTGATGCAGGGAGGTTGTTTGGGAGGGAGGGAGGGAGGGAGTTTTATCTTGGCCTTTCTCTCCTGTGCCCGTGCCTCCTCTCTCACTTTAATTACACTTTCACTCCCCCTTTAATGGCCTCGCTTGTCCTATTGTGAAGACAGAATCAGGAGGAAAAGGGGAAGAAGACTGCCGTTACACTTGTGTGTTGTGCAGTGCTGGTCACAAGAAAAGGAAAGGGGAAAAGGGAGTCAGTCCTTAGTGCTTCGGCCAGTTCTTTTGTTTGTGTTTGTGAGTTTGTGAGTATAATTTGTCAAATGTAGATCAGAGTTGGTGGATAGGGGGTTGTTCATCACGCTGTGTGCTGAGCTTTGTCTGGAGGGTAAGGGCGGTGATGGATGCATGTCCGGCACAGGCCCTAAAACCCAACTGTGGGATTGTCACTCATGGCTGACATCAAGTACACTGTTAGTCCAGTGGTGCTCTGTCTTTCTCGCCATAAGCCTGTGCAACACTGTTGCCACTTTTGTTGAGGTATTACTTCAGAGAGAGTTTTGTACTGATATTTTTCCCCGGTTTGGTCATACTTTTGAAGGTGATGAGTGGATGGGAATTTAGAATAAAGAACCTTTTTTGAAAATATGCCTACTGAACCAACCAAAATACAAAGAATATGGTTGTTGAATTAGTAAGTCTACAACAACTGTTTATATTTGTATCACCACATGTTTCATTATAATATAAGGGGAAAAGGTCACTCTTTTTTCATTTTTTGAAGCTTTGACAAAATTAGTCAAGCTACTGAGTCATAGTTTTTGGATTAGGCCAGTGTAATTCAGCTTATCCCCCATGAGGGATCCTGTGAATCGTTATCTGCAGACCCCTAGAGCATTTTAACAGCAGCGCCGCTCCGCTCGCTCTCCTGTTTTTGGTTTGAATGCCTACACAACGGCACAAACACCCTCATTGTTTACCCTGAACCATGCCCTCCCAAACAAGCACTGGTACAAATCAATTATACTCACCCTCGTGTGGGAATATAGTTCCTACACAGCAATTTAAAAGGATGCGAACTCAAGATTTTCATTCAAGCCTGACTCAAGACTCCTTGGGGCCATGCATATTCAGACTTGGTCTTCTGCCGTAGTGAGGGCTTTTCATGTGAGCAGTGTTATGAATATAAGCAATGTTGACTGAGCCATGGGATGCTGTTTGCGTTTACCCCTCCCTCCCTTGTGTCAATGTCAACACGTACGTGGATATGGATGTTGATGGGGCATTTGTTTTTTTTTTGTTTTTTTTAAAAGCTGGTGGTTGGGCTTGCTTTGTAAGGAGTGAGTTCTCACTTTGTCCCGCAGTCCCATCGCTATCTCCTAAAGAAGAGCATGTTTTCAGCGAGGACCTGTGTGGTATTGATTCTGTCTCAGGGAAAATAGATGACCCATATTGGCAGAGCGTGAGGGCCTCTGCTCCCCGGGGATGTGGGGCGGATACGTGCATTCTCAACTGGGGAGGGGAGCGGAGGCTTTAGACCTCGCGCTTTCTCACCACCACCCGTGTGTTGCTTGGCCTCTGTCCAAATCGCAAAGCAAAGGGGTCATCGAAATAATTGCTTCTTCTTCTTCTTCTTCTCTCTCTCTCTCTCTCTCTCTCTCTCTCTCTCTCTCTCTCTCTCTCTCTCTCTCTCTCTCTCTCTCTCTCTCTCTCTCTCTCTCAATGGTGCCTGTCACAACAGCACTCAGCCCAGTGCAAGAAGGTAGTATGAACCTTTTGAACTTGCATTATGTGCGCAGGATTCAGCTATGCATGTGATTTGCTTCCGCCACAATTTCTTTTGCTTGAGCCACTTTTATGAAGCTACTGTATGGCCTCCTCACTTTTACTTTGAAGCACATCTCAAGAAAAAGCTTGTTTCCTCAATTCATAAACATGGCGGAACATATCAAACTGCAACCAGCTTGGAAGCTACTACAGCCCAGCCTCATTACGCTCAGCAGTTCTCTGGTCTCCTACGGTATGTAGTACATTTTGTGGAGTTCATGCAACACTGAGCAGAACTTAACACTCATGGTGTTGGTATGTTTGTAGGTGTTGGATGAACTTTACAAAACGTACTGTGTATTGGCCCATTTCTCAAATTGAAAAGTGCTGCTTCTACTAACTTTGAAAATATTAAGTCTGTGTGTTACATGGGTCTTTTTATGTCGGGTGGACTTGTACTATTTTTCAAGTATAATGAACACATATCTGCAATACTTGAAAAGAAGGCCTTAAAAATAGTACAAAGATCCATGCAGGACATTGACTTTTTAAGTTTGTCCTTAGCAGCATCTTAAATCCTACAGCATAAATACATGTGTACATATGGTCAATATCCATTGAATAGAAAGGCAGGACACTGATTTCCAAGTCCCTTTGTTTTAATGCAGCTGGAGAGATTTTGGTTTTCAGAAGTTGACAAGCCATTTGTTCTTAATGTGAGAATAGCAGAGCCTCTCACTATCAGAGGGGCAGAAACGTTACCAGTGAGGAATGAGTTATTGCCATTGTAGCCATGTTGGAAATTCTGCTCAGGCAGCCAGTCGCTAATATAGTGAATATTGCTTTGAAATCTCATTCTTCCCAGCTCATTAATCTCTGTCATGTGAGCAGCCAAATGTAGTCATTGGGAGGAGCACGCCCCTCGTTTGTACAGACTATGCCGTCCTTTGCCGCTGTCAGACACCATCGGTTAGTTACACATTGGGTTTGCATTGAATATCAAAATCAAATAAGAATTTGACCGGTCTGGCTCGCCTGGATGTTGTGCTTTTTGTATTAACCCTGTGTGTGACCACCCATTTTAAATAGCCCCAGGGGAGTAATGGATGAGGGTGGGTCGTTTTCAATGCGTGCTCTCTGTGCACTTATTACACTGTTAAATGGCAATGTAAACTTCATTGATGGGTCCACTTGGCTCCAGAGGCTAAAGTTCAGTACCTCGTATTTCTTACAGTCTCTCCCAAAGTCAGTTCATTTCATTTGCACAGTTCTTCAGCCAAGTAGCCTAAAGAAGCTGATTACTGAAATCCCTGGAATTTAGTATCGGTATAACCAGGTCATTTTGAAAAATGTGGTGCTGAACTGTAGCTTCTGAATCCGTCACTTGAAATCAGAAAGCCACAAAAAGAAGAACAAGCAACGTGGTTTCTTTCCAGTTGCGAGCACCTTGCAGACAGATTGTCTCCACATTGCTGTGATGTGCTGTCGATGCCATCTATTTTAGTTATTCCATCATCATTCGGCACCTGAAAGCACTAAAGACAAAGTAGATTGTCTATCTCAGATGTTATCATCTTGGAGTGTGCGTGTGTGTATGTTTATGTGTGAAGGTGACACGAGCATGATCCCAGCCTGGGGACTGCAACTCAAGTCCTCATCTAACCTTGAGGTGGACAGGCACTCAGGAGCACAAAGAGGAAAAAACACATTTCCTCACTCGATACCTCAATGTCTAATGCCTTATGTGGGAGAAACTCTTGGCTGACATTGTCATTTAGTGTCTTAGGACAAAATCAGTGTTGGTATGGCGATGATGCCGGCTTCCTGTGTGCCACCACGACAGGATGTCCAGCAGGGACAAAAGGGCAGCGTAAACAAATAGCCGGCGATGTCACCCGGACATGCAATGCATTATGGACAACTGAAAAAAAGAGTGTTGAAGGGGTTGTGTTATCCACAGGGGGCTAACCTCGGAAATGACATGAGGAAAACCACTAAGGACCTTTTGACAGGTCTTGACACTTTCATTGATTTTTTTTTCGAAAGTGAGGTGCAGGGGAATTAATTTTTCCTCCATTACTGTTCTAAAATTGAATTGAACGTAACCAGATGTGGTTTGAATACTCAAATAGATTTTCCATCTTTTTTAGCGTAAATGGACACCTAATTGTCACAGGTGAAAGCAATTTACAGCGGTCCGTGCTGCTTACTTGTAGCTATAGCTGCACTAGCTGCCCATCCACTGAAAAATAATATTCTATGTTATCTTAAGTAACATAAAATGCAAAATTAAAGCAGTGTTAAATCAACATGCTTCTCGTTGGCTCTGCTCTCTAGTGTTGAATTAATACTGCATTAAATACACCATCATTTCTTTAGTTTGAAATGCCTGGTTTTGGTACAGTTTTAATGGGCCAATTGTGCAGAGGCTGCTGTTTGCTGGTGACTCATAGAGAATGGGTGTGTTGCTGAGCAGTAATTTTTTTTAAAAATGCATTGTTTGACTGGGTGTCTCTTCCTGTTTGTGAGTGCCAGGTAAGGTGCGATACCATGTTCAGCCTCATCCTGTTTCGGAGTATCAGGTACTTAAAGGTGTGATATCATGTTTAGCCTGCCAGAATGCCTCGGTATCTTTCTGTTGGTCAGTGTATTTGTGCATTTGTGTATATATGCTCTGTTTGAAGGAACCTTGAAAGCTATAGCTTTACCTTCCTTATCATCATTTCTGAATTGCATACGTCAATGCATCTTCAAATATGGTATACACATAATAGAGTGACGCACAGCACTGACTTAAAAGCCAAAGGCTGTTTAGAAGCCAAACACGTCATATCAGTGCCCTGGCTCTATGTTTCTGTTTGCTGTGTCTGGCAGTTATTCGTTGATGATTTACGAATGCATTGTGCATTCCCGTCTTCAGTAATGCACCAAACAGTGTTTCATAATTTATTACCATCTATTTATTTTGACTAAGTGAATTCCCATTTTTGCAAAAACAATAAGAATGACACTTTTCTAAGCAGGAATAATTAACTGCTCATAAATAGTCAAATTGTATATTCTGCCATTGTCCTGATTTACTGTTTGAACCTATTTTGATTAACACTGCTCTAACCAAAGTGCACTATGCACTAAGGGCGGAATTCTCCCACCCGCTTAAGTCAAAAAAAGCGTGCAACAGCGCCTCCGAGCTTACTCAAGCCAGTGAGTAAGCGGGGCTTACGCAGGATTTCATCAGTTGCGCACTTTGGGTGGGGCCAGGCCAAAATCAGGGAGTTTCCCATGTTAATCAATCCTAAACGAATTCTCCCGTCCACTTACGCGGGTTTGCCTTTATGCACATCAAAGGGCTGTAGTAAGGTCAAGCGCCACTATGAGGTAAAATGTAATATTGTATTTGATGCTCGCTTGGCTCGCATTTTGAACATGTTACACGGTAGGCTATGCTTTGTTGATGTTCCTTACCGTCAGCGTGAGTCCAAATCGAAATTCATTCACAGTTCCACATAAACATCCTACATTAATTGTGACAAAATATGACCAGCTGCCCAGAGCATGTTCTCATATCGGTGAACTTACAAACAAAAGCAAGTAATTAATTAATCAGTATGAGGATCATCATGTTGTCCCCACGGACGCCAACCAAAACCAAAAACACCTTGTTGCACCATGCGCAAGTAAGTTGACAAGGCACGTCAGACTAAAGACCACTGTTCCAGTCGTCCTAACAGCCAAAGTATGCCTATTCAAAAAACAACCTTCACCATTTTTACTATGTTGTAGCCACGATGTTAAGTAAAGGGTTTTTATTGCAACTCCTCCACTTTTGTGATTTATTGTAACTCATGCATATGTGCATGTAGCCTATTAAAAACTTTCTGAACTGATGCCCGACATACAAAACCACCACCTACTGAGGTAGGCTACAGGTTGTCCCATCTGTTTTTGTAAGGCAGAAAATATTTCCTGAATGTCTTTACAGCTAAGATTCAACCTTAAACGTTCGATCAGCGAGAGCAACCAACAGAAGCTTGTGTTTAGAAAAATGTTCCAAACATTCCATTGGCTACTGCCAGCTTCCACTGAGCTCCTTACATATTATTTGTTCAAGTTCAACTTCTCTTTTGATGCTTTTGATGCCCTCAACACTAGAAATGCTAGCTTTTGCCGCTTCTGCCGCTTGGTCTTCCATACAAAGTCACTTATTTCCGCCACTGTTCATGCCTTGAATGCCTGCTGGCTGTTCCCAGGGTAAGGGTGTGCAACCAAATATCAAGGAGGGGTGCCAATTCTAGTATGCCGGTCTAAATATCTTCCAACCTCTAATTAAAATAGTCTGGTGGTTTAAGTTGTGTATATTTGCATTTATTTCTGCAGATATTGCACATTTTGTAAATATAATTAAGGGCTGCCAATGCCAATACTGCTGGGCAGGGCTGCATATCTGTCCGTATAGAGCAGCTGTGATCTACAAATAGGAGTTGTCTCTGTATTATTCATTCTAATGTGTTTATGGCCACAAATATTGTTTTTTTATAAGGTACACGTGATAACCTATTAATTCCCCAGGACCTGCCGTGTACTCAGATACAGGGGTGGGGTGTACAAAGGGGTCAGTTGTCAGAGGCATAGAGAGAGGTGGAGCCCAGAATTGGGTCCACATTACAGTGTATGTGAAAAAGTGAAAGCCCATTGGGAAACTCCAACTCCCATTGTCATTGTGACACAGCACTCCACAGCACACAAGTGAACACTGCACACTGCACACAACGAAATTGCATTTATGCCTCACCCGTGCAAGGGGGCAGCCCTCAGTGGTGCCCCATGAGGAGCAGTGCGGTGGAACGGTACCATGCTCAGGGTACCTCAGTCATGGAGGAGGATGGGGGAGAGCACTGGTTGATTACTCCCCCCACCAACCTGGCGGGTCGGGAGTCGAACCGGCAACCTCTGGGATGCAAGTCTGACGCCCTAACCGCTCACCCATGACTGCCCATGTATGTATCTGGTGTGCTAAAGCTGACAGCAACCCTGTTCTCACACACAATTGTACTGTACTGTGTTTCGTTTAGAAAAGGCTCACATAATTTAAACACCTAAGGGTCCCATTAAATTGTAATTTCACAATTGTAAATCTTTTGCAGTAAATGTATACCTTTCGGGCTTCCATGCATTGTTTAAGTTTGCATCTATTGTCGTAACATGTTTATTTTAGGGGGATTATCACCAAATCCCTAGCTACAAGGAATGTCATATTTCTAAATAAGTTATCACCCTAATCACCAGAAATCAAAGAGAAAGATAACTGACTTAATTGAGGGGAAGAAAGCATTTAACAAAACACAAATTACCACATTTGTTCAGGCAGTGTTATTTGTACAAGCACTGGAGGCTATTTTCCTTACACCGAACCATGGTCTGATATATTTTAGAGTTATGCAGTGCACAAGCAACTGGATTTTGTCAGAGCATGACAGGCTGTGAAATGTATATTTTTGTAATCTAAAAGCCTTGATGAGTAAAGACTTCCTGGGCCTTCGGACTCGATATTGATACAAAGAGGGAGCAGTAACCATAAGACACCTATTTCAATCAGCCTGAGTCTGTCTCACTGACTGAATGGGCTCACACGTCAGTTACAGGGAGAATGTTGTCAGGTGTGAGATTGTTTCCATTCTCCAGCTGTTGCGATTGTACAAAAGCAGAATTTTGGAGCTTCAGGAATTTGAAACCAATTTACTGTTACAATTTGAGCTGTATCCCTTTAATGTGCTTCAGCTTACTGTCAAAGTTTCAGCAGATGCCGTTTTAAACTACCTTTTGGAGTTTATCCTTAGCTGCACTTATGGGACTTAACTATACCTTGTGTCATATAAGGTGCTGTCATAAGAACCCTGTTCATTTTTATTGACCTCCCCATTTCAACTAAAAACACTTTAGGGCTTTATATCTCTCTCTCATTATTTTCAGGCATGTCAACCTATTATTGACACCAGACGTTCACTGATTAATAAAGTGCAATAACTGGCTATTAATATGCCGGTTGGAATAGCTTCTGTGGTCTGCAACAGCGGTCGTTACAGCACTGCACATAAAGACAAGAGTCAGTTTCACTTGACTTATTACTCCAGTCTTAATGAATGGACCAACTGCTTTTGTTCTCCCGTTCAGGGATTCATTGTCGCTTTAAGCGGGTCAATTCACATCTATCAGTATAATATTACACCTTTATCATTGCCCTAATCACCCAACTGCCCAGTAAAGCCCGGAGGTCAAAGAGCGTGTAGGAACGGGTTGTGGTAAGGTAGTCTACATGCAGCATGTTGGCCAAGACCACTTCCTCATGGTGAAATGATTAACATCATATCTAACCGGCCATAAAGGACAATGACTGTGATTTAATTTGGTGCCAGACTAATGGTCACTCGCGTTGAAGAGTTGAATTGTCTCTGTGCACACACCTCAGGATTAGTGATGAAGGGGAATTAGAATAATGTCAGAGCTAATTGCTCCTTTCATGCCCCAAAAGCAATCCAAGACGGTGAGCTTACCCCACCCCAAACTCACACGCACGCACGGACACATGCACACATCACCGCCACCCTCACTTGATGTGGCTCGAAGTGCCAACTAAGAGACAGTTTTACCAAATAGACAGACTAGGCCATTGCTAGGACCCCAGCAAAACTGCCCACTGTAGGGGGCCCCAACAATCAGCCCCACCATGGTAAATGACAGCAAAAATAAGAGGGACCTTTGCCTATATTCAAATGGGAAGAACCACCACTGCCAACACTGTAACATCTGTCACTCCAAAACATCACTAGCACTAGCAATACATCACTAGCATGCTTTTTTCCCCTCCGCTGCTCATGTTGCTGCTCATGTCACATCTGTGTAAAGCTAATGTTCTCTGACCGTTAAAGCCCAGTACAGATTGTGAATGAGCCTGGAATACTGCTTGCTGCTGCAGTCTTACAGCTACATCACTTTCAGCACCGCACAGCACAGCACCGCACCACACAGCACAGCATCGCCACTTATAGCACATGTGGTGAGAGGAGCTCTGATCACTTGATGGATGGGGACTGGGGCCAGTCAGTTCCTCACCTGTGCAGCGCCGGCAGCAGCCTGCTCTGTAGCAGCAGCATCATGCAGCGCTCACTACCGACACATGTGCCCACATATTACATTTAGCAGTGATAATTCAACCAGTGGGACTAAATTTACTCTATGACTGTTAAATAGGCCCTGCTACTACCAACCTCAAAGTGTTGAATGAGTGTTGATTGAACACGTGCATACTGTATGTATTTAATACCGTACATAGGGTGTATGTGGTCCTACTCTCTAAACGTTCAATTATATTCCTCTTTCCACATCAGTGTTGAATTTGTGTTCATTCAGAGTTGAATTTAACACTTCTGTATAGTGTGAAATCAAAAAGAGAAAGGGAATGCTTCACTGGGTCACTAGTCCAAGTTTAATAAAAAATGGGCATCCAAATAGGTTGTACATATAGTGTATTTGGAGCTTCTCTCTTGCTGTTGAATTAACTCTGTAAAATGTATGTATGTTTCTGTGCCTGGTCACATCTCCTGCTTCGGTCTCAGCGTGCCTCCCTGCTAATCCTCCTATTCCAGGCCCTGTTCATTGCCGTCCACCGCCTGAACCGCAGATGGCTTGTGTTTACTTGCCGTGTAATTGTTAGCCGGGCTATTTCTCACCGTCCTTCCTGCAATCAGGTGTCATTACCATGAATCAGGCTATCCCCTCTCTCTCTCTCTCTCTCTCTCTCTCCCCCCTTGTTCTTTCATCACGCGTGCTAATAAGTGGTGGGCGTTGTGGCGATTATTGATTAAGCCGTGTATGAAAGCAGACATTTATCCTGCAAGAGGGGAAGATAGCACGTGCGCGTGTGTGTATGTGTGTGCATCTGTCTGTGAAGAATTGTCCATCGTGTCCTGCTGTGTATGTTTGCAGCAGAAGCCATAGTGGCATTAATAATGCCGAGAGACAAATCCCACGGATACGGCCAACTGGGTTAGCGTACAGCGTTAGCGTCTGCTCACACTGTAGCCTATCAGGCCTGTGGATCTGCCTGCCTGTCACTCGCTCATTTGGTTAAATAGCTGCAAATGGACAGCATGGTGATGGAGGCCCATTACTCACTCCAGACTGATGTGGCTTAATGCCTGGTGCTTAATGGCTCTGACGGCCTTGCCTCGCGTGCTGTTGTTTTCACTGGCTGTTTATTGTTTTGCCTTATTGTCTCACTGCTTATGCTGAAAAATATTCATCATGAATAAATAAATGAATGAATGAATGAATGGATGAAAGGAAGCAATAGCGACATCATGAACTCTGGTTCACTCCTGAGTGAACGGCCAGTGTTTAATTTTTCAGCAAGTCGAGTGGCTTTAGTACCCTTCTGTCCTAGATCATTTGTTTTGTTTTTCACTGCATCGAATAGTGATTTCCTGAGCACCCCTGATTTTTTTCCCTTTCTTTTTTTATTTTCTTCAACTCAAAGCTTTGTGTTTCTGCAATCACCCTGAAAAGAAAGGCCCACCGAAAGTGCCTTGCGTAGCGTACGTGTGATTTATTCTGTTTTTGTTTTGGGCCCGCTCTAGGTCAGTCTGCCGCCGGATCGGTGGGGGAGGTGTCCATGCAAGTGGATCTCATCTCTCATCCAGGCACCGGGGAGCACAAAGTCAGCGTGAAGGGTAAGCCTAGGCACCCTGCGGAAAGCACCTCTACCTCTCTATATCCCACTCTCTCTCTCTCTCTCCCTCCCTCTCTCTCTCTCTCTCCACCCTACGGAAAGCACCTCTACCTCTCTCCTCTCTCTCTCTCAACCTGGGCACCTTACGCAAAGCACCTCTCTTCCACTCTCTCCCTCTCTCTCTCTCTCTCTCTCTCTCTCTCTCTCTCTCTCCCTCTGTCCCTCTCTCTCTCTATCCCACTTTCTCTCTCCCCTTCTCTCTTCTTGCGTTCTCCTTTCCTCTCACTTCATCTTTCTCCTTCTCATTCTCTCACATGCTTTCTCTCGCTCCCTCACTCTATTTCTATCTCTCTCCCCATCTCATTCTCTGTTTCTCTCACACATACATACTGTACTCTCTCTCTCACACACACACAATCACATGCACGCACGCACACACACACACACACACACACACACTTCCTTGGTCTCTCTCTCTCTCTCTCTCTCTCTCTCTCTCTCTCTCTCTCTCTCTCTCTCTCTCTCTCTCTCTCTCACACACACACACACACACACACACACACACACACACACACACACACACACACACACACACACACACACACACACACTAACTCTTCCATTTCCTCTCCCTTCCTCTCTCTGTCATATTTACATTCACATTTACACACACACCTGCGCTTACAAATTCACACTCTCAAAAGCTTGCCTTTGCTAAAATAGCGATGATATTCTGTGAGTAGTGAGAAACATATTCACAGTGCTTCTGCATCTGTGACTGATAACATCTTTTTTTCAAGGGTATGTGTATGTGATGATTGAGCACATGCTCCCCACATGTCTCCATTATGTGTGCACTTGGCTGTGAAAATAATGTGTAAAGCATATGAGGTGTTACTGCTGCATCTATTCTCACACTGACAACACCTCATGCGGATCATGTCAGCGTTGACTGCAAGCACATCACAATCAGACGGACTGACCGCTATTGGCCTTCATCATCAACTTCCTCCTCTGAGATGATAATATTTCCTGTGTACATTGTCTACAAACCATAATAATAATAACAGGGCTCTAAATTAACATTGTTCATCTTCAGCCAAAATGGCAAGTAGATGTTGCTCTTACTAGCCAAACACACACTCACTAATGGGCTAAAGTGTTGAGTAAGTTGGTCTTTACTACCAACACCAATTCTTAGATGATAACATTTCCTGCACATTTTTTAGAAACTGCCTTTTATTAGTCCATATTCTATGTTGCTGTAACAATTCAACACTTGTGCAAGATCATCTACAGCTATGTCCCCATAGAAGAGCCTTTATTTTGACTGACCAAGTTCTTGGGTGAACAACACTGCAGAATGGACAGTTTTGACTGCCTAAGTGGTGAAGTAAACATAGGGTGACCAGACGTCCGGTTTTCCCCGGACATGTCCTACTTTTGAGACCTAAACAAATGTCCGGGGGGAATTTCAGAAAAGTCCGGGATTTTGTTAGACTGCCTGAAATATAGACCTAATTCATCTGCACTGTAATTTTCACTCCGTTCCATTTGACTCCACTCCAGGTTTCTCTCTACCGTTCACAAATTAGTCACGCCCTTCTCATCAAATCTAGCCACTTCGCACCATGTGTCCGAAAGAAGTAGCCTAGGGGACTAGCCAGTGCGCCCCATGTTTACAAGCGAAAGCGCATCTGTCCGCCGGTTCGACGGACCTCAATGCCGATAGAAACGCAAATGCACGTTCGCGGTGGAGTTGAAAAAAAAATCCTGCGTGTGAAGCCAGGTATGAAGGTAATCTAACACAGGAGTAAGCCTAGTAACACCACCAAATCCATAATTTAGGGAGGTATCCTACAAGTTTTGTTACACCTTGTCACAAGACTTAGCCTAAAAAATCTTTCATGATCTGACATTTCCAAGTTATTTGCAAAAGCAATTTCTCGGAGCTAGAAGGACTCATTCCTGAGTTAAGAAATTAAGCTTCTTCTTCATCAGCTTCTTCTTCTGTCTATTGCCTTTGCAGTTATTGATAACGCTGTATGGGTTATTGGCACCATGCCAATACAAATAGCCTATCTAAATAGGCCTAATAGATGACAGTGGAGGGGTAAATTGTGAGGTGTCTTATAAACATATTAAGCCTAAAATGTAGCCTAATAGAACTTCATTATCAATTCAGTTGAAAACCACAAATGTTGTGCTTTTTATATTTAGTTTCCAATGTTATATAGCCTAATGCTGTTCATCTTTGTGGGGAATGGCTGAGATGAGCCTACATGATGGTGAATCTATTTTTTAAAAACCTAATGCAGAAATTAGAATAGGCCTATGAAATTGAGCTGCATTGTTATGATGTTAAGCTACTCCAATATAGGTGTTAGGCCTACCATCTAGGATTGTAACAAAGGCACACACTGCGTCATATGATCACACACATTATGTGATAGGCCTATAGGCGTAACTGAAGAGATTTTAATTGTCATTTATGGTAGACAAATGAATGTGCATGCGAAAAAGTTAAAGTGGCTTTTAAACAAATGACCATTTTGGATGCGTTGATACTTTATAGGCCTACTATCATACCTCATACCCATATATACTTTCATACCTGTAGATACACAGATACGCCGATGACCCCCCCCCAAAAAAAAGTGTCCTCCTTTTTACAAACCCATATCTGGTCACCCTAAGTAAACAACACTGCAAAATGGAAAGTTTGGTTTGGCTTGATCTGCGCTTTGCCTACAACTGTACAACTCCGTTTTCAAACTTTGTTTTGTTGGAGAAAAAAAAAGCCAAAAAGTTTTTGTGCATCTGTGGGTGACATAAATCCAGATTCAGAAGCCATCAGGGAGAAGCTTCCCTCGCTTAGACCAGAACAGCTTGGTACTGTTTGGAACTGCGTCTGAGTATGACATATTGTCATCTAATATCACTTGGACCGAGACTACTTTCGAAGTGTTAGTTACAGAAGAAGGGCAGCTTCAGTCACTTTCACCCCACAATTACATAACAGTCAGAGTCTGAACCCAGAGCTGGACCGGGGGAAAAACAGGGCCCGGGCACTTTTAGCTTAAAGGGGCCCCTCATAATTAGCAGCGCAGAACTGACTCACTCAACAACAACAAAATCCATTTCTCAAAATAGTGGCTCACCAGGAAATACCCACTATGGCAGATGGCCAGTCCAGCCCTGGTCTTAACATCACAGGGTTTAGTCCCTTAATACCCCTCCATGTAATGGCACCTATTAAGTTACATAATAACTGCAATTAAGCAATGGCTGTGCTAATAACGATAATGGTGATGCCATTAAGAAGAAGGTGTATCAATAAGCCTCATTATGATGACTAATCTTGTTTACCCAGAGCCTCATAGCATTATAAGTTGTTTGCTGCCCGGCTGTGAGGTGGGAACATTGAGCCAGATTACAATGACCTCCGGGCAGCACCTGGACAGAGGTAACCTTTCCTTCACCTCTACTGTAGCGCTTACATGTATTCCCACTTCCTGCCACTAGCCTCACCATGGCAAGCAGACTCTCTCGGCGGAGATTTGGCTCCCTTTACAATGCAGTGCTGCCACATACAACACATCCCCACGGCCCAGAGGAGCAATACACACAGGCCCGCCGAAGCTGATGCACCGGCGTCGCCCCACTATGTCATGTGTTCTTAGATTGCATTGCCTGTCCCTTGGCAGCAGTGGCCGTGAAAGCCAGCTGCAATCCCCTGTCTTTCTTTCTTTCTTTCTTTCTTTCTTTCTTTCTTTCTTTCTTTCTTTCTTTCTTTCTTTCTTTCTTTCTTTCTTTCTTTCTTTCTTTCTTTCTTTCTGTCTTGCTTTCTTTCTTGCTTTCTTTCTTTCTTTCATTCTCTCCTCTAGACCAGCGTTGCAATATGCCTAAGTGGGTGAGAGTTGGGTCTGGGCTTGGCAGAGTTTACACTAGTCAGTGAAGTGGATGTGACATTGAATTCCAAACAATTACTTGATTGGGTGACGGGTGACAAGACGGCATCAAATTGCCAATTAAAGCGCACGCTCTACCTTACTGTAATGTAATACCACTGGACACTTACCCAACAGCTGCCTTCGACACAGCTGTCAGTTTAATGAAGCACAGAAATAGTACAGTACTTGAGAGTGCATTTTTTAACACACAGGCGCAGTAGTTCATGTCTGTTCAATACTGCAGGGAGTGAGTCATTGCATGTGAAAGATTGTCTTCATTAACAGACTGTGTTGTCCTCTCTCTGCATCTCTGCAGTGGTGGGAGTGAACAACCTCGCCTGGAAGACCAACGCCATGTTCAGGCCGTTTGTGGAAGTCAACGCCATCGGCCCGCAGCTGGCTGACAAGAAGCGCAAGTTCAGCACTAAAACCAAGAACAACAACTGGTCAGCAAAGTACAATGAAACATTCCAATAGTAAGTCTTTCTCACACATCCGAAATATTAATGTCTTCACAACTGTGATGCGGTTAAACATTTCCAACTATTATTCTTCCCGAAAATCAATCAACCAAACAGTCATTCCAATAGTAAGTCCTTCTCATAAGTCCCAAGTAGAAGTATTATAGAAGTATCTTCACATCTGTTTTAAAATGAAGTATTTCATCTTTAAGTGAAAGCATTGTGTTGTGGTCCATATTTAACTTTAATGTGTCTATTAATCCTACAATCAACATAGCGCCTGCAACCAGCTACATGATTTATGAATTAGAAATATTTCCAAATATTGACCTTTCCTAGAATCGATCAATCCATACATCAATGTTGGTGTTTTAAGTGCAAATTGACTTTTCCTAAAAGTTCAAAATGCAGTGTCAGTGTGTTTTCTCTTTTCCACCTTTATCTGTCCTGTAAAGCTCTGTTCAATCTAGCCGAGGACACGGTATCATTTGTCTTCCTCTTATCACATAACAAAAAGCTGTGCTGTGCAGCACTAAACGTTAGCTCTGGTATTGCGGACATGTCTGAGAGACCACAATGCATGTCACCGTTAAAGGAGAATGAAGTGCATAAATTAGGAGCAAAAGCGTTGACGGTGCAACCCACCCACCCACCACTCACCACTCCCTGCTTTTCTTGATGCATAATTAAGCCGAACGGAGAGGAGAGGCGCGTGTGATGAAACACACTTCAACCCGGCCTGCTTACTCTCCGTCTCTGTCTCCTTCTCTGCCAAGGGAGCTGCGATGATCATATATGGTGTCTGGTAATAGCGCTGGGGGATCAATGCCTACTCTGTCTGCATATAGATTCACCCCCTGACAGTCTCCCCCTCCAGGCCTGGGAGGCAATTAGAGCCAAGGGATCTTCGCGGAGCAGCTTAGAGAAAAGGTTGCCTTTCCATAAAGGATGTCTTTGAGGTTTTCACTGAAGACATTCACCCCCATCTGCTAAGAAGTGCACTCCATGACCTCGTTGGGGCCCTCTCGCCTTCTCGGCTGTTAACTGCAACAGCTCATTGTCATTGTTTTAAATGTCACACTCTCTGACTGCTATCTGCAGACTGGCATGTAATTAGCAGGACACCGTAACCTAAGTTACCAATGTGGCCACAAGTCTTCACCTAATTACAATAATTTCACAAATTGGAAGCAAAAATCAAAAATAATTGGTAATTGGTACATAATGGGCACAGTCTTTGTTTTATTAATTGGGCAGCTGTGGTGTAATGCTTGGACTGTACAGTATGTACGGTGGATCACAGGGTTGGGGTTCGAATACTGTCCTTACCTCTCCCTACATCTCCATGGCTGAGGTGCCCTTAAGCAAGGCACTTAACCCCACATTGCTCCAAGGACGGTAACCAATAGACTGCAATATCTGTAAGTCACTTTGTATAAAAACAGTGTCAGCTAAGTGTAATGCAATGTAATGTAATAGTCATAGTAATAGTAATTGTAATAGTAATAAATTGAATTCTACCTCTTCCACCCACTAGTGTACTGAGCAATGAGCATGGTCCTGAGCACTACGAGCTGCACGTCTCAGTGAAGGACTACTGCTTTGCGCGGGAGGACCGCATCATCGGCTTGACCGTGATCCCGCTGCGGGAGCTGGCTGACAAGGGAAGCCTGCCGGTCCTCTGCCCGCTGGTCAAGAACGTCAACATGGACGAGACGGGACTCACCATCATGCGGATACTCTCCCAGAGGACCAACGACGAGGTCGCCAAGGAGTTTGTGCGTCTGAAGTCCGACACGCGGTCCGCTGAGGAAGTGGCGGCGGCCGACGTGAAAAAATGAATCAAATCAGATCAAATCAAAAATCCAATCAAATCGGGATAAAACATGCAGCGACGGAAAAAAGCAAGCGGGTAGTGGAGGGATAAAGACGCATCTAGCCTATCCCAGCCAGCTGGCCCAAGGAGTTGTGTTGTTTGTTTTTGTGCATGTGCGTAAAACATCTGTTGGAATGTTCATTTTAAACTACAGTACGTACAAGTGTTTACCTAATGTATGCTCACTATTAAGTACTATATTCTATAAGTTACGTTCAAAGGGACATTGAGTACATTTTTGTAAGACTATTAGTCTTTTTGAACAGAGATTTGTTCAGATGAAGTGCCAAACCAGAGTTTAAAAAAGTAAACTAAAACAGAGATATAAAAAACTATGGTGAACTTGGTATCTTTTTGAGAAAAAAAACTTGCTTGATTTGTCCGGTGTATAATCATTCTCTTTGGCTGTGTAGCGTTTTACTCGTTGAGTCCCTCCATTTGCACCAGTTTGTTACACACATTCCTTCTGACACGCTTACACACACACACACACACACACACTGACACACACACACACACACACACACACACACACTGGTTGTGCATGTCCTGTGTTGGACCATGTCTCTCCCATGAGCTCACAGTGGCCATGGCAACGGTCAGAGTTCCAAGGTCGTGATCCTGTGCCCTCCGGTTTGTATTTCAGAGTCAATCCCTTCAGAAAAAAAGAGACATTTTTTTTAACGGCGATGACTGCTACTTCAGACTTCATAGGTGTTTGTAATTTTATAATCATTGACAACAATGAAGACAGCCTCCTGTGCTATCAGTTGAAAAGGAAAGTTTGAAGCAGTGTTTACTTTAATGACATATTTTATTTACTTACTTATTTATTTATTTTTGTTCAGTCATTGGCTTCCAGCCCTTCTGAATAATCACTGTGAACACAAGCTTTGGAAGGCGGGTGGCTTACCTAACATTGCAGACGGTTTGATATTGTCGTTTCATATAGGAAATACCTTTGTTCCTCAGAAACTGCCAAAGTTATATAAAATGTTTGTACAAAAAAGCAATCCATTACCTGTATGAAAAAAAACTATATATGTACATGTGCTATAAGGATTTTTCTTTTCTTTTTTCAATGCTACATATCTAAATAGTGATGGGGTGATTTATAAAAGTTTTATTTTGGAGAGTTCTGTGAAGCTGTTAAACCAATCTGAGAGTTGTAAATGTTGCTTTACATACGAGTGATATCAGCTTCTGTCATTTCATTTATTTTTCTTTACAATGGAAAGAGTTTAACGTTTGGTAATTATGCAACATTCCTATGTATTGCACTGATGGCGAATTGTATGTCATGTAAATATACTTAGTGATAAATTGTATGCAGTTGTCATTTTTATGTACGTATGTATGTATGCCTGTATGACTGATTGGTAAGTCAGTGGTTGCAGTGAGGTCTTCATATCAAATGGAACAGGTATGTATTAATAAAAAAAACGAAACAGCAAACAATGTGTGTAGCTTCACATCACAAACCGCACCATTCATCTTTCACATTTGAAAATGGCATCCGTTTGGGCTGAATGCCGGTGTTCCTGGCATTATGAGAATGAAAAGATCCCATTCGATTTCTTGTAAGCCAGAGTGTTACAACTGAATCTGTGGCACCGTCAGCAAGAGAGATCTCAGACCCAGGAGAGGATGCAGTAGTTAAATTCAAAGTCGCTGACTCTGCTGATCCACAGATAAGAGTCATTTGGGCTATTCAGAAGGTGTTCTCCATCCATCCATCCTTTTCCCACATTAGATGGGCAACACCGCTCACCATGGGACATTGCAATTGGCATTTTGGGGCCCGTGATTGAAATGAAATATTCTACTTAGCGCAAATAAATAATATTTATAGTGTCCTCTGAAGAACCTC
This sequence comes from Engraulis encrasicolus, assembly GCF_034702125.1. Classification (NCBI taxonomy): domain Eukaryota; kingdom Metazoa; phylum Chordata; class Actinopteri; order Clupeiformes; family Engraulidae; genus Engraulis; species Engraulis encrasicolus. Next base: position 49,260,310 of record NC_085878.1, read on the forward strand.
TGGTCCATGGTTGTCCGTAGAGTCTGCTGATTGTCCCCTTTTGGGAGATGGTTCAGCACCCCGTGCCCCTGACATCAACCCCTACACACACACACACACACACACACACACACACACACACACACACACACACACACCCTCTTAAGCACCCAGACTGAGTAATAGAATTTATCTCCAGCACAAGCAGAGTGAAGTGGGCAGACAAACTAAGTCTGAATAGGGGCCTTTCATTCTGCTGATGTCAGCTTGCCAGGACTTTTCGACTTTTCTCCCCAGTAGTACTTCCCTAAATGTTTTCCAATGCATTCATACAAGTACTGTACATTTCAATGAATTAGAACATTGCGGGAAAAGTTAACTTTTTTCAGTGATTGCATTAAAAGCATGAATGTGGAGCAAGCTGTGAAATTATTCAAGACTTTGTTCATCGTGTTTATGATTACCCCAGTTGTCAGCGTCTCAGACAAGTCTAATATTTTATTAGAACAAGCATACTATTGCACATTAATCTAATTTATCGAGCTGCACCTGCTTTAAACAATTACAAACTACACATTTGTTTTGCAGGAAGACAAGGTCTCTCTCTCTCTCTCTCTCTCTCTCTCTCTCTCTCTCTCTCTCTCTCTCTCTCTCTCTCTCTCTCTCTCTCTCTCTCTCTCACACACACACACACACACACACACACACAATTTGCATATTTACATTTTGCCTTCTGTGAAAGCCAGGTGTGTCTGGAAGAATGAGTGTATTTCATTGGATCTCACATCATTACATCAGCTTACAGTAAAGGTCACACGCGCGCGCACACACATACACACACACACACACACGCACACACACACGCACACACACACACCTCCTCTAAGCTACTACAGTGCTACAATTTGTGCCTTCACAGGTGCAGGTATGCAGCTCCTTATTTCCTCATTTATGAAGTGTAATGGTCCATAGATACAGGGCTTTTACCGAGCCTGGGACAACGTGATCTGAAGGAACCCCCTCTCAATACATTCAATGCAATGGGTTCCCAATTTTGGCCAACCTCCTAACCCCCATCACCCTGGGCCCCGGACAACGGACCACTTTGTTCCCCGCTGACTTCCCTGCATAGATATGAAGCAGTGGCTGAAGATAAAGGCTACAAATAGGGCTGGGCATTAGATATGGGCTTTTATTTATTCATCACCACATTGTTGGTGTGGACTGGAGGCATTCTGTCTTGGAGGGTAGGAACAAAGTAATGCAAGCGAAGGCAGAAGAGAATCAAATGGTCTGGTTTTACAGCAGCTGCCTCTTTTGTTGATGTTAAACATGATCGACAAGCCCACAAGTGATTGTAAAACTGATCCCAAATGTGAGATGATTTCATCACTTCCTCCGGTGCCAGGATTTTACTACACAGAAGCACACACATGGTGAGCGACGAACTCAGTGTGATGGGGTTGTGTCTGTGTGCGTGTGTGTGTGTACGCGTGTGCGCGTGCCTGTGTGTGTGTGTGTGTGGGGGGGGTCTCGCATGATATCCAGGCTGTTTCCATGGAAACCAAGCCCATAGTTCGCCCCTATCAGTGCAGTTGTGCTCACCTCATAACAAGACGACGTGCCGCAAGGAAGATCTTCCTGCCAAGACTCCTCTTCGCTCCGGGATGAGACGAGAAAGGAGACGCTTCCTCCAGCCTACAGATTGCAAATTGCGGAACCTTTAAAGCGAACGGCCCATCCCTCACAGCTTCCTATGGCTCATCCTCTGACTCTTTGATGATGATTGACAGGATCACAGAGTTGATAGGCTGCCTTGAAAATCCTCCTGATATTAAAATACATAGGCCTATATTCATTATATTTTCTCCCTCCTCCCTTGTGTAGTGTTTACCATAGACACTATAGCCATGTTTATTATGCTAAAGCAGTGTTTCTCAACGGGGGCGGTACAGCCCCTCTGGGGGCATTGGGGAGCTCTAGGGGGGCGTTGAGAAGGATACAGTTGAAAGGGGCCGGTGCTTAGGGGCCATTGGGGGGCATTAGTACATTTATTTTGTAATACTAAGAGGGGGGCGTTGTCAGGCATATAATGAGGTCAAGGGGGCGTTGGGAGGCTTAGGATGAGGTCCAGGGGGTGTTTGTTAAAAAAAGGTTGAGAACCACTGTGCTAAAGGGAGGATTTCCTGTAGAACAGCTTTGTGTAAAGCTTAGCACAAGTGGACAGCACCAAAGAGCAAAGACACTTGCACAATGTAATACTGAGGGGGATCATAACCCAGAGGCTAAGGGATTTGATAATGGCCATGATTTGTTATAGTTCCATACAATATTCATTGAGTCATCCTTATACAGTAGGCCTACTGCATGTGACCATTTTGGACAAGGATGAGATTTAACTTATTAATTAATGAACCATCCCGCCAAAGCCAACACTACTGAAATGTCTGATTCCTACGTACTATGCATCACACACATATGGAGATTGTCCATTTCTATAGGCCCTACTGTTGTGAAAATTCTGATGAAAGCAGCCATGAAAATCTAAATAAAATCCATTTGTATGCAAAGATCGTCACTCCAATGCAAACGGCAAGCTTTCAGCATTTTTTTCCTCTTTCTTTTTAAGGCAGCACAGTATCATCTCAGCTACCAAATTAATCATCTAAATGTTTACATGACAGTCAAGACAAAGCTACCTGTGTCTTAATTTAGATGAGGCTCCACCTTAGCACAATGGATCCCCACTGTGATATAGTGTGACAAGCTGCTTTGAATGCCCTCAGGCAGGCTTGCATCTCTCTCTCTCTCTCTCTCTCTCTCTCTCTCTCTCTCTCTCTCTCTCTCTCTCTCTCTCTCTCTCCCTCTCTCTCTCTCTCTCTCTCTCTGTGTCTATACTACACACATCTGATTGAAGGCAACTTGAACAGAATTATCAAACAGATAGCAAACATACTGTCCATACATAAGCAGGAGATGGAAAAAAAACATCAACCTTGACTGGATGTTCCCATAAAAATAATTCTTCCCATAAAAGCAAGGACAGGATAGACCTTCATCAGGAATTCAGAGAGAATATTCAGTGGGAGTGCCATGTGTGGAGGACGATGCGCATCATTTCCATAAGTGATGAAATTACACTTTTTCCTGAGTCTGCCCTCTAAACTGACAGATCTAACTGATTTCTTTGGCGGCCCCTGACTAATACTTGTGAGCTGGAGAACAAATGGAGGGAAGTCAGATTTCAGGTGTCCTGTGAGATCCTGCATGTTGGTTTTATTGCACTAAATCAAGTAAATCAAATAAAATCAACATCAAATGCAAATCACAACACTGTACTCTGAACCCTATCTACCCACACAACCCGACCAACACATCCTGAGTCACCCACACACCAGACCCACCTGCTAGGGCTCCCACCTGCCAGCCTGCCCCTCCATTGGCTAAAGGGGAGGCTAAATCAATAATTGCTGAATTGTGACAACATGCGGAATTGAAAAATGTGTCCACAGCGTTTAGTACAGTTTTAACTGTTGTTAGTAGTCCTTTCCACTGCTCGACACAGTCTATGTAATTTAGTCGCCAAATTTGTTTTTATTGGGGGCCTACAGCAACATGTAGCCTAGGAGGCCTGGGCCATCTTACATGTAATCTGGCCCTGGCCACATGGGCTGCAAACGCCAAGAAAAGGAAATGAATGAAACGTCTTTCAAGGTCAGTTGCGTCCAACTACTCTCTTAGATGCAGGATGTCATGACCCACCTGGATGAATGAAAGTCTTCACAGACAGGCGTGAGTTTTGTTTGGTAGCTGTGTTGAATGTCATGAAGCACCTGAAATGCTCTCCTTTCACCAGGATGCTCTGGCATGAAAGGAGATCTAATTGGCTTTTTAAATGGTCAGGTAAGCGTACACCACATCCATCACACATTCCAGAGAGAGAGAGAGAGAGAAAGAGAGAGAGAGAGAGAGAGAGAGAGAGAGAGAGAGAAAGAGAGAGAGAGGGTGTTTGTCTGAGAGACAGTGGATGTGTTCTCATCATGTAATCTTCCGAACAGCTTAGCCACAGATTTGAGTGACTACTGTGGGTATGAGGTGTTGATTAAAGGGGTGACTCAAACAAGAGCCCAGTCAGGAGGCAGTGTTGTGTTGTGTTGTGTTGTGTTGTGTTGTGTGTGTGTGTGTGTGTGAGAGAGAGAGAGAGAGAGAGAGAGAGAGAGAGAGAGAGAGAGAGAGAGAGAGAGAGAGAGAGAGAGAGAGAGAGAGAGAGAGAGAGACACAGCGTTGCATTCTGCTATGCCACAGTCTTAAATTATATACAGTATGGACAAATGGGCTACCTTCTTCCTATTTAAATAGAATCAAAATAGTTTACCCTTGGCCTCTCTGTTCTCAAGAGGCCTATGAAAGAGCAGGTATAAAGTAAAACATGGATTTCATTGTGCTTATCCACATAGACGCAAAAGTACATTTAAAAACGAATAAACCAGTTATGAGCATATGAGCTAAAGCAAATGAAATCCCCTCTAAAGCAAATGAGAAACAAAATAAGTGTCAATAATGCAAATGATTATAACATTAAAACCCTGTATTTGGCCATACACCGCTTTACTAACACCAATCCCTTGCTAATTGAAACCAGAATGGGCTATGTCTGGAGTCAATTTTGAGGCTTAATGGTGCACCGACTAACACTCTAATTTCTCCCTTTTAACAAGACTCTGTAGCTTTTCACAAGTCCAAAAACACTGCCAATGTGTGGTGAGTATTTATCACAGACCTCAGACCCCGAGATAATCTCTTACATAATTTCTGTGTCTGCTGTCACCTTGATAAGTTGATGAAAGATGCCCTGTGTGGCAACAGGCCTGGCACCAGCTCCAACTACCATAGCAACAGGAAATAATACCATGGCCACCACAACGCCAACCTTATCTCTCCTAGACTACAAACAAAAACAGTTGTATTCACCTTTGACTCTTGTCAAAGCATTAAGGATTCCTCTGTGTTTAATACAATACTATATCCAGTAAATATTTTAATAGCTTTAGATATCGGGGGTTAATGTCAGCCAGTGAATGTAGGCTACAGTAGGCTACCAGTTCCATGTGTGACAAAAACTTTATTAATTCAGGGAAACAAAACAATGTTATCTCGATGCTATCTGATTAGTTTTACATCATATTGTTAGATTCCTACTGCTAGCTATAGGCTGTGCTAGGATTATGTTCAACATTTCTTTGCTAAGGATTACGGCAAGTTTTCAACACGTTGCCCATAGCTGTACGATTAGGAAACACGGGGAAAATCAAATTAGTGTCAGAAAAATGCAAAATGCCCGGCCTCCCTGTACTGTATGGGACGTTGTTGTGCCTGTGCGTGTATCTGAACAGACTCTTTCCTCTCTAATTAGCATATATGAATTTGCATGGGAATCTCATAGGTGTCATGTGCGGACAGGGCCATTGACAAAGTCATCTGAAAGGCCCCACCACTGAACACATTCAATGTAAAGATAATCCGATTCTGAGGGCCTCTTTTTCCCTGGGCCCGGGACATCTGACCCCTTTGTCTACCCACAGGCTGCCCTGTGTGCGGACACTGCCAATATACAGCCCTTGTCATCTTCTAAGATAACTCCCCAGAGATGCCTCGATGCATCATCAGGGGCCGAACAACTTTCACATGCGACACGGGGCCATGCAAGAAGACGTTATCAGTATCAAAATCAGCTGAGGTGTAATATATTATGGCAAACCTTTTTCAATGGTGGCATATAGGACACACCCTTTAGCTTGCTAATGCAATTCTGTGGGATGAATGATCCTTTTCACTCTCAGTGTATTTTGGCTCCTTACTCACTCCTTAGTCACAATTTCTAAACGTTCACCAATCCCAAAGGAGGAGTTGCTTCGTCGGGCCTTCAAACTTCCACTTGATCAGAAGAACTGCTGAACTGTTTCAAGTACAATGTATTTCTGCAGCAGGCTCTATGCCAGTCTAAAAAAATGTGACAAAAAAGAAATCATTGATTAAAGGACTTGCTAGGGCCAGTGCTCACTTCCATCAGGGCCGCGTTAACCCTCGCCGGGGCCCGGTGCAGACGCAATCCGGGGCCCCTACACCACATTATAATGAGCCATAGCCTATTTAAAACGCATGAAACAACCCAGGCTACACGTTCTACTCCAACACAAAAAAGGGTGCGCGGAACCCCCTGCTGAGTTCACCAGTCGCAACGCAAGCCATTGGAAGGCTAGCCAGCTGACAGGGAGGAGATTCTGTGCACTACCGTTTAGCAGAGTATCCTAAACGTCGGCTCAGCTAGAACTACCAAACAGAAGCACAACCAAAAGTCTCTTATTTTTGCTACGCTGCCGACCAATTTGTCGAATCGAACCCGTCGTGGGAAACACGTGTTAATTAATGTAACTTCCAATGGCCTTGGAAAGACTGGCTCTCTGTCAAAGGAAAGTAGCCTACTTAGCTGTCGCTTGACGCGAGGAAGGGGAATCCCCTTAGCAGCGAACCACAGTAAAGTGAAGCTGTCACGAAATCCCCTCAAAATGTACCATATAGGCTACCAAGATGTCAGCGGTTTTCATCTAGATGGTGCATTATTACAATGCAATAGTGTGCAATCATTGATTACAGTAGATCACGGTGCAAACTCAGGCCAAATGTTTGGATGTGGATGTAGCGCAAGTTTTTCCCCCCCTCCCAGATAAGAGCCACTTGCTAACTGAACGATCCGCGAGTGGTACCCAGGCATGTTTTAACTGAACACAAAGCCGAACGCAAAGATACGCTTACACAGCATCGACATTAGAGTGCTTTAGGGAAATGGTCATAACATTGCTTTAGGAAAATGCGACTAGCCTATATCATTTTAGTGTTTGCTAGATTGGCTTGCCCTGTTGTTGTCAGACTGTCAGAACTTTGAGTGCTGGTTGGTGCACTTGCTACGTAGCATTATTGTGAACACTTTTTAAAAAAACACCTCAGAAGTGGTCCTTGTTTCGCGAACGCAGTTGGTTGCGTGATTTATTTCCCCATGTTTTAACAATAGAATAAGATAAAGTTAGGCTGGTGTGCTGCTGTGCTGTTTGCTTAGCTTAGGCCTACATGATTGCACAAGTCCATGATCGCTATGCAACAATTATTACAAAAAGCGATTATAACACTGACATTACAAAAATGGATAACGTTGCCAACCTTCTCTTCAATGCGTTAATCCATGCCGGGCTGAAGTTTATCCGATCTGAAGCAAGTGCTGACGCCGAGTTTCTCACATCTTTTTTAGACAGTAGCCCATCATCAAACTATAAAATTATTGACCACCGTTTTCACTGGTGGCACACAACCAGAAGCACCTGACTGAAATGATAAGTTCCGACCTCCGATTCCTGCGTGCATGCAGAGGCGATTCTAGGCTCAGTAGGGGGGCCAAGCGAAAATAAAAAAGAAAGAACACTTGTAACAAATCGACACTACCAGCTACAGTCTTGGGGGGCCCAAGCTGCCTGTCTAGCCTGGTGACAAGATATGCATATGCACCTCTGCTTGCCTACGGATGGCGAAATGCGTCAAAAGTACAATTGATTGTCTCAAAATATCGTTTCATATTTTCCAATCTCTCTGATCTCACGACGTCCGGGGCCCCCTCTAGTGGCGGGGCCCGGTGCTGCAGCACCGGTTGCACCATAGGATAACGCGGCCCTGCCTTCCCTTATAGTTGTGCAGGGGTGTGACTTTAGATGTAACAAGGAACAACCAGTTGTTAACCAGTGCCGTTAAAGTTCTGATGACACAATAATGAATCAATTACATTTTTTGAATGAGCTATAACATGGCAAACTTGTTATATTAGTGTTAAAAGTACGCCTCCTCGGTTCCGTTCGCTCTCCCAATAACCGGCCAAGGGGTGTCCGCTCAGACCTCGTACATATTTCGCGGGCGCGGGTATTGTCCGAGCTCTCAGTTGGAGCCCCATACTCCCGAGCCCACGCACCGGATTTGATCTATATCAGGTTTCGGGCTCGGCAGTAATTTCGCACCATGGCCAGCGACCTTGCCCAACACGCTAATTTTGCTATTCGCTTTTAACTCATGTTCCTCGAAGTGCAGTGGTCCAGCGACCCCGTAAAGCACTTTTCGCGACTTCTCGAGTGCAGTGGTCCAGCGACCCCGTAAAGCACTTTTCTCGACTTCTCGAGTGCAGTGGTCCAGCGACCCCGTTAAGCACTTCCATGATCGCTTCGCCGCGCGGACGATCACGAGAAGCCCGTTCTCCAGCGAGAACGAAGATGTATGCATACATAGGCTACTGAATTCTAATTTCAGATAGCGCACTTATGAACTGGGTCCTTGGGCAGCAGCCATGTTGTGACTTAAGCGTCAGTAGGGGATGCTGCGGGTCACTGGCTGTTCTAGTTGCCACACAATGGACGCGCACACAACAAAGATTGGTAGGTCAACCCCTAGTTGTTCAAAATACGTATTATGGAATCAATAGTAGTAAGTAAGTATGGTAACATTGCAACTGAGAAAAATATCTTCAAAGTATAAGGTTGGATAGCTTACCCTATACTGTAGAAGGGCAGGACAAGAGCTGGAGGAGACTGGTCTTACATCAGCGCCCCTTCACTAACCAGCATGCCTATACAGAGACCACCAGCAGCAGCTAAATTGAGCTTATTCAACAAGGTATCAGCCCTGTATGGTAACGGTGTGCATGTCTGTTGTAGACCCACTGGTCTCCCCACTCTCCAATGTGAGAATAGCTTGGCTCTCTCCAGACATGAAAATGGGATTCCTCTCTCTCTAGACCCTTGACTGACCTACCCCCCTCTTGTCACACACACACACACACACACACACACACACACACACACACACACACACACACACACACACACACACACACACACACACACACACACACACACACACACACAAACCATGATGCTTCTGGGTCACCCTGAAACAGATTGCTTGGGTCTCGTGTGTGCGTACGTACGTGTGTGTGTGTGTGTGTGTGTGTGTGTGTGTGTGTGTGTGTGTGTGTGTGTGTGTGTGTGTGTGTGTGTGTGTGTGTGTGTGTGTGTGTGTGTCTGTGTGTGTCTGTGTGTGTGTGTGTGTTGAGCGTGCCTGTCTGCCTGCTTGCTTGCGTGCGTGCCTGCACTCGAATGCGTGTACGGTGTACGCAATACGCACATGTTTCCCTCCCTCTCCCCTGCACCATTGTCACCTCCACCCCCAACACGCCACACTCTTGATGCCTCTCTCTGGGCACCTTAATTACAGTTCCTCAAGACCATCTGCCCACGGAGGCAGGAGAATGGAGACGGAGCACGCTGAGGCCCCTACAGGCCCATTGGAGGTGTGTGGTGTGGTGGATAATGGCATCAGGGGTGTAGCAGCAAATGTTGAGCCCTATGTACAATCAGCTCCAATGGACCCCACAGCCATATATCTTCATAAATCAGACTGTTTGTGGGCTCCCAATATACAGGTACAACAGTACATGGGGCCCTGGTGACACAGTCACCCCACTGAACAACATCCATGGATGAAGGAGTGTGGAGACAGAGAGTTGGGGCCCCTCCAACCCTCCCAGTGTTTCTGTAAGTACACCTTGCACTGTGGTTCGGGGAAGGGCACACTAGCACACAGTGGCTACTTAGGCTGGCGTTTTAGACTAAAACAGGGCTACTGGCCTGGGGTCCGTTTCTCGATTCTTGTCGTTGCTAACCGTCTTAAGACCGTCTTCTGTTCCGTTGGATTTAGTGGTGAGCGTCGCTGTCGAGAGAGAGTTGAGTCGCTCTTACGAAGGACTTTGCTAACGTCGTTAGCAAAGACGCTTTCGAGATACGGACCCCTGGTTTGGAGAAGGAAAGACTTGCAGGCAATGACTACCTGGCAGTGGGCAGATGTTTCTCAGTTTAGACTAGCAGACAGAGCCATGGCCTGGTATAGGGAAACACAGACTAGCAGACACTGGCTACCTGGGCTGACATTTGAGTTTCTGATTCCCCCCTTTAAAGAGCCACAGGAGGCGGCCTGCCAACTTTTACTTTGACAGATCCATCCCCATAATGTTCCCAAATGTCCCATAGCTTTCAGAGGGAGAAGATCTGAGCTTTCTTCTGTACAGTTTTCTAGGCCTACACCTGAGTAGCAGGCAAATGTAAAAGAATACCATACTATGACAGCTAAGTTTCTTCAGAGAGCTTTTTAAGTCTTTTTTTTTTAAATACATGTTCAGTGCCAAAGGAAATGTGTCATGCTGGTTCAGTGGTAATTCTCTGAGCCTTTGATGGGATGTCTATTAGTTTATTACAGTGTAATAAACTAGTGCTCAAGGCGCTCATTCATCCGTGATGGTACCACCTGTCTTTGCATTCCATCAGAGGCATTTTGCTACTCAGGGTTTACTGTCTGGCTATTCTGCCAAGCTATATACACATATAGATCCTCTTTATGCGAGAGGCTTGAGTACGGTAGTTATTAATACTGCACCAATGTTTTGTTTTATTTTATTTTTCTATATTTGTTGTTACCGTCCTCTGTGGATTTGTTAAAGCCTTGGTTATTGATTCGTCAAGTCAATGTATTATGGACAGTGTTAGTGTAGTAGTGTAGTGGTAGTAGTTTTTTTTAGTATTGAGAGATATGAATTTGTTTATAATTAAACAAATCAAAGGTGGACTGACCTGCCTCTCTGAGTGGCCATCTTGGTTTTCTTCTTCTTCTGCGGTGTAAACCAGTTGCCTCGGACCAAATGCCTTGCTATCATCAGGGCTCTGCAATTGGAGTTTAAGGGTCAGAGATTTCTGAGCAGCAGAGTGGAAAAGGCCAAGCTCTGGGATGCAGAGTTACATAATAATATATGGCTATGCACATTGCTCTCTCTCTCTCTCTCTCTCTCTCTCTCTCTCTCTCTCTCTCTCTCTCTCTCTCTCTCTCTCTCTCTCTCCCCCCATTCCAGTCAACGTGTTCGCAGACCATCTGTCACTTGTGCAAGCTGTGGCGACGGCTCTCCCACTCACAATATTGCAGTTTGTTGCGCTGTGTTGCTGTTTTATATTGAATCATTTAAAAAGGTGCCGTTCCAGACATTGCACTGAGTCACTGCTTGGAAATGGAAAAGGGGGTCTTAGCAGTTGGACAAAGTGCCTCAATACGTATTTACTGCTAGTCTGTGTTTTTGGATCTGATTGTGTTTGTTTGTGCTGGTCTCAATCTGGGAGTTACTTTTCCTGGCAAAGCAGCAGTGGTACACTCTCCGTCCTGCGAGAATTTTTTTTTGTTGGTCTTTCTGCGAACATTGCGTCCAAGCTTCTACAAGCACACAGCAGATCCCAAAAACAAATGTGTGTGCGTGTGCGTGTGCGTGTGCGCGTGCTCGTGCTCGTGCGTGTGCGTGTGCATGTGCGTGCGCGCGCACGTGCGAGTGTGTGTGTTTGTGTGTATGTGTGCATGTGTGTGTGTGCGTGTCTGTGTGTGTATAGCCCTTCCTCAGTTTCAGGATCAGCTTGGCACTATAATTGATTGCTCAGAGAGTGCACTCGTGGCCGATAAATTAGTAGCTGTGAAAAAAGTCAGCTTCCTCACGGGACTCAAAAGCACGCGCGGGGATATTTCTACTTAGCGAATGTGATAATGTCAGAATGTTCAACATATTTGTCAGCTCCGTCCAGGATGAAAGGAAGGAAGGAAGGAAGGAAGGAAGGAAAGAAGGAATGAATGAAGAGAGGAGAAGAGAGGGTTGAGAGAGCAGACATGTGCTCATTGCTCTAATTCCCAGATGCTCTGCATGTCAGGGACTGTTTGGGAGCTGACACTGCTGCTACTGTTGGCCAGGACTCCCTGGAAGAAGAGCTGCTGTAACTCAATGGGACCTTCCTGCTAAAACAAGGGATACATAAAAATAAAACAAAAACTGCACGGGTTGTGTTGGGTTGCTCTGAGTCTGCTCCCCATCTCACAAGCCGAGCTGTGAACTCCATATGATTGGCAAGAGCCGGTGAAGGGACCTGCCAACTACGATGCACGCACGCACGCAAGCAAGCACACACAAACACACACACACACACACACACACGCACACACGCACGCACACACACACACACACACACACACAGCCAGTGAAGAGAGCTGCCAACTCTCACCCTCAGCTCAGTCTGAATCTGATCCCAGCCATCGCCAACAGGCATCGACTGCTGCTGGCACTGGAAAATGCGTCAGTCCCGCCTTGTGTGAGATTTTAGAAAAACAAACCCGGATTCCTGTGTGACTGGGGGGAGGGTGGCGTAAAGGTTTTTTGGAGATGTGAAGATAAATTTGATGAAGCATTTCAGAGCTTCTGCTCTGTCCACATTAAACCGTCTGGTCGGGATGAGAGAGAATTACGGTAATTGTGTGGAGTCACTTCACATTCTCTGCTGTCGTCCTCTAAATTAATTCCAGCGTTGAAGCAAAGTGTCCCTCTGAGTGCTCCGTACTGAAGCATCCTTCTGAAGATTCCTCTCTTCTCGTAACATCCTAGATTAGGATGGACTCAGAGGGCCACACACAAACACATCCGTACGCGTGCACACACATTACACACACATGTGCATGCATGCAAAAAGACACACACACACGCACGTACGCACGCACGCTCACACTCACACACGTATACACACGCGTATACACACACACACACAAAAACACACAGAGGGAGAGAAAAAATGAGAGAAAGAGAGAGAGAGAGAGAGAGAGAGAGAGAGAGAGAGAGAGAGAGAGCGAGAGAGAGAGAGAGCAAGACATGCGTAGATAGATAGAGTAACACACCCTTGTAAAAATGCAAACCATATGCTGCAGAGATTTCATGAGCACCTACATCAACTCTTACTATATGAGACCCAATGGCTCCCCACCCAATAAACACAGATTTTCAAGAGACAGTTTTGCCATACACACATACAGTGTCTATATACTAGAGACGTATTTTCCTTAGAGTTAGGATGCGAGCGGAGATGACACTGTATCAGAAGCAGAAGAGCAGCTTAGCACCGCCATCTGTCTCCTCGTTAATTACTGCCGAGAGCCAGTGCTAAGTGCAATGGCACTGCAGTTGCCTTCTCTCTCTTCTTTCCCTGCTCACTCACCCTATGCACAGTGCACACTCTACACAGCCCTCCCCCCTACCAGGATGAAAGTGCAGCCTGACCTAAAAAAAAGGTAAACACAAACACATTTCACCTCCATGAACCTCTGACTTTGACTCAGCATATTTATTCCTTTTCAGGCAGACACACACGCGCACACACACAAACACACAACCGCACACGCTCACACACACACGCAGGATGCGCACACACACACACACACACACACACACACACACACACACACACACACACACACACACACACACACACGCACGCACGCACGCAGGCACGCACGCACACACACAGGTGTGCACACACACATGTGAATGGTTATTAAGTCAAATTATTTTACACTTGTATATCCTACTCTCAGAGTGTTGAATTAACACGGCAACATTTACTCAGAATGTAGAGTAGAGCAGAGCTCCTTTATTCATCCGAAAGGAAGTGAAGGTGTGTTCCAGATTATACGTGACATACACATTCTATTCATTGTAAGACATGATATACATCACAAGGCAATATACATTGACAGATGGATGGAGGAAAGACTAAAAGCTGAGGCCTGAGAGAGTTCAGAGTTGACTGACCTGTGCTGGCATTTCATCTTACGACTGCCAGCATGGCAAGGAAATCCCCTGAGTGACTGGCAAGCTATCGATAGATGTCATTCATCACCGAGGCCCAGCAGAGTCTCAGAGTGGCAGAATACTTCTATTGCATCTGGATTGCGGCTCAGCTTCAATGACTTTCTCTCACTAATGTGGAGTTGCTCCTGAACCCCAACCCTTGCATAATCCATCATTAGACACTGTGGCAATTAGTTAGTCTGACAGTGATAGACTAACAGCAACTCTATGCAGCTTTTAGTTGGTTCTCAACCAAGTCTCCCCTCATGTGCCTTTACTGTGTGCATAGCGGAGACGTATGATGTCAGCCATGGGCCTAATGGTTAAAATAGGGAGGAGTGGTCTTCAGATCTGAGGTTTGCAGGTTCCAATCCCACTCTTACTAGGCTGCAGTGCCCTTGAACATGCACCTAACCTCAAGCTTCCCCAGAGACTGTAACCAGCACCCTGCAATAACATAAATCACTTAGGATAAACACATCAAATAAGTGCAATGTAATGTAAAATAAACGCAGACCCATCCCTGGCCAATTTGTTGGTCTGATTTTCCCTTAGAGTCTACTGGGGCCAGAGACGATTTTATGAAGAGGAGACGGAGCACTGATGGAATGGCCCATGGAGATGGTATGGGGACAGTTTGTAACGGCAGTATTGTCAGCTATCCAACAGTCCTTAACTTCCAGTCTTCCATTCATTTTCAGAGGGCTAGGTCTTACAAATCCGAAATAGCTCCCTCAAGGCGTCACCAAGATGTCCGCCAAGTGGGAGGGAAGTCAGTTGGTAATACAAAATAAGTTTAAAAAAACATTGTATTGGCTGACTTAAATGTTTCCTAAATCCCCTGTAAAGAACACCATTAGGTCTGAATATAATACGACCAAATAATGTGAATAGTAAATTGTGCGTTGTAAATTGTACATTTGAAAATGATCTGTTACTAATTTTCTGTTAAGCCAAAGCAGGCTGCTGGCAGCATGCAGGCCTACTGTGGACTCTGCAGATCTTGCTTGAGTCTGATGTCAAAGTAGCGTAGTAAAGCGGTGACATCTGAGGAGTGAATATAAAATCACTGCAGACTCTTTCATCTTTACTACTTGTGAACTTAACACAGCCATACAGAATACCGATCCAGCACACACACACACACACACACACACACACACACACACACACACACACACACACACACACACACACACACACACACACACACACACACACACACACACACACACACACACACACACACACACACACACTTTCTGCACTCTTTGAATCTGTCTCTAAAGCCTACAGTATACAGTATATCCTGCTGACGTTTCCCCTCTGATCTCTGTCTAATCTCTTCATTGGCGCTGAAAGTTTGGCCTTTCCAAAGCTGAAGCAATTCCCTGGTTACTGCAATACTGCTGCACTACACATCAAAAGTTGCAGTGTTAGTTCAACACTTTCAGAGTCAGCCCAAACACTTTTCTACTCGGTCCACTACAAACACAGTAGCCTAAACATTGGTTTGTATTATAGTAATCCAGTGCACTTCAGATTTCTAAAGACATGTTTGCAAGTCTGCATGTATGTCTGCATACATTATTCGTCATGTTTACGTTGTGTGTTCAGTGCATTAGAAGAGGTAAACATTACAGCATACAGCTGGCCCACGCTTTATAGGCTAGAAGTCAGTAATAATCTTGCCATGTCAAAAGCATGTTGGATGGATCACTTCATAAATCCTTCTGGCTGAAAGGCTGTGTGTCCATGTTTGCTCCAAACTGTGTGGTTTTTATTCCACACGGGCCCTTTTACTGTAAATCTCACCATTGCGACTTCGCATACCAGTGCCAGCAAAAAATATGACAAGATGTGCCAACAAAATACAGCCACTAACAAGCAAAGCTAGCATTTATCCCTCCGCCAACTCTCTTAAGCTGATGTTCAAGATACAGCAGATGGGGAAAGAGACTGCGAAGAACCCCAAATAAAGGGAGGAGGGGAGATAGAGGGGGAGATGGAATACGAGAGAGAGAGAGAGAGAGAGAGAGAGAGAGAGAGAGAGAGAGAGAGAGAGAGAGAGAGAGAGAGAGAGAGAGAGAGAGAAAGAAAGAAAGAAAGAAAGAAAGAAAGAAAGAAAGAAAGAAAAAGAAAGTAATCCTGGGGCAGCTGCCTCCCACCGCATCTCAGTGAGAGACTCGAGCCTAGAGACGGGAGCCAAGTTTCTCTGCAGTGGCATAGACTGATCTTTTAATAGTTCCATTACCTTTCAAGTTACCAGCATGGAGATTTCCATCTAAGTAATGTGGCACCAGTTCTCTGCTGTTGCATTGTCTGTGTCTACTACATCTCTGTTATTCATTTATGTTAAGCTATCGCACAGTGTCTGGTAGTGTACCGCAGGGAGAAATTGATGAGTACGGCTGCCTTTACATTCAACATTGCTCTATAGCTGAATAACAACTTTAACTTTCCTAAGGCTTCGGACTTTCAGTTAAACTGAAAGGTTGTTGGTTCAAACCATGATAATGAAAATACAATAGGCTACGGAAGCCTAAAGTGCCATTGAGTATCTAAATCCACACTGCTTCAATCCCAGACTGACAGCTCACTGCTCCAGGTCAATATGTGATTCACAAACCATTGGCTGGTCTGATCCAACTTAACCATGGCTAATCTGTTTTGTACTCTGTACAAATTTGAAGGTTCGCCAAAATCATGGGGGAAACATAAACCTTAGAGAACTGGGAAGAGCCCCACAATTACTTAATTACTTAGAACCTTTAGGTGTTCTGCCCAAATGCTACTGCTGCTGCTACTACTACAACTATCCTACTGCTACTACTACTAACAACAACAACAGCAACAACAACAGCAGCAACAACAACAACAACAACAACAACAACAACAACAACAACAACAACAACAGCAACAACAACAGCAGCAACAACAACAACAACAACAACAGCCACAACACCAACACCAACACCAATACATTTCATAGCCGCTATGTTACATGGCATCTTTCATAGCACGCAGGGTCAGCAACAGCCAAGGTCAACTCCAGCCCACGTCCTTCCACTGCAGTCATCCTCACCAGGTGCGTGCTCTATGCAGATCAACTGTAATGCATGCAGACATTCTACACTGCTAATGATGTGCTGACCCACTGACCTCCTGCCCTTCCACACTGAAATGCCATCTATGCTATTCATAGTATTCTGCATCCTTCATTACCCATTTTCTTCTTGTAATATGAACCTTATAACAGCAGTGGATTAATGATTGGGCATATTCTGGGTCGGGGCCCAGGGGGCACTCGAGGCCCCAAGGTGCCATTGGCAAACTGAACCCTCCCACCCCAACACTCTTCTTCCGGAACCAGGTAGCATGGTGAACTATATATACGCAGGCCTGGATTAAGATGGCTCGGGGCCCCTAGACTAGAGATATCTGCAGGACACTCCTGAAGGCAAATTCTGTGCAAATTCCATTTGGCCAATCAGGGCCGCCCCTAGACTCTAGACTGTGCATTAATCAGGACCTATGAGGATACTCTAGCTATGGGGTACCCCAAGTATGTATGCCAGGTGCAAAAATCCCTTTAAAAAGCACTACTACAGTAGGGTGCAGGTAAGGTTAACTATCCACATCCTCTCACTTTTTGAATAATGTAATTTCACACAGTCAATCTACAATACATAGTCCTCTTCTGTGTGTATTATGGCCTCCACCAATGTTATGCTTTAATAACTTATATCTTGAGCATTTCTTTCGATTCATGCCAATAGCTACTGTATATCCTCCTCATACATTATGTATGAGCTCATCTGTTGCGATTGTTTCCCCTTCTCTTGAGGGCTGCCAACCTCAAGAAGAAATGTGTAGAATGAAATTGGAAATGTCTTGGAAGTCTCATATTGCCTTTTTGACAAATGATTGTCAGTGCTTAATGCAATCATCCAATCCATTTACATTTGCTATGCCACCACGTGTGGTTTTGCTGGGATGTTTTCATGCCAGATGTACGATTAAAAGGCTCTATGCTTTTTCCAAAGAGCTCCTCACCGGTCAGGGCTGTGAGGAGACACTGTTGGCTGTTAAAAGGGTCAGTGAAAGTTGCCATATTGAGACAGAGTGGAAATAGAATGCTTTGTGTGGACAGTGCAGGCATTACTGTACATGTTTGATGTACCCCCTGCACTGCTGCAAGTTATACATTGCATTGCAGGATGTGATGTGCAAACCTGCGTATAATCTCTTTGAACAGGACAAAGCCATCTGAAAGGGCCCTCTTCTTGATACATACAAATGATGACCAGGGTCAGATTAAGATGGGCCCCCTAAACTACAGTTTGCTGTGGCTGAAATCAAATTTCATGTCTACCAACTGTACTTAACACAACACTTGAATTGTTCAACATTGCATCCTGTCACAATTCCACAATTTTTCACTTTTGTTCAATTAGGGGCCCCTTGGCAGGCGAGGGCCCCTAGGTTGCAGCCATATCTAGCCTGTGTGTTAATCTGGCCCTGATAACGACTCAGTTCTGGGACTCCCTTCTCTCTGGGCCCAGAACCACTTACCTGGCAGTCCTTTCCCTTTCAGCATCCCTGCCTGGTGTACTATCGTCCACACTCGCCCATGTGTAGCAACTGTCATCCAAGACACTTGAAAAAAAACATCTGTTTATTGGATAAAGATGCATACTGAATTTCAGGCAACCCGAAACGAAATACCAGAGGCAGCAGAATCTCCTTGATAGATAAGAAAGTTGAGGGCTACTACAGTAACATTGTCAATCATAGTGGGGGTTTAGGGCAAAGACGCTGTTACAGAGTGATAAGTACATCTTTGAACGGCCATGATATTTGCCAACTGATATGAGAATGCGTCCCATGCATGACTACATTACTACAGTATAGTGTAGGGTGGAGATGAATGAGAACCAGCAGCGGTATGAGGAAGATGATACACAGAGGGAAAACTAACAACCAAATGTTTACACAGAGAGAGACTGCAGTGGAGGAAACCACAATCTCGTTCAGAGCCAGAGGCATTCTAAGCATGGACCGACTGAATACAATTCTGCTTCTGGGCGTGATTTATGATTTTTCCAAGTTCAATTTCAAGGCTTCCAGAGGATACATATATGAACAGTTTTGAATGTTAATACTGGCCATTCTATCGTAATGCAATATGTTTCTCTTTGGCTAAAGGCTGTTCAGGCAGAGATAATAATGTGATAGAGAATGTATCCACCATATAAGTCTTGTTAAAACATGTCAACACCAACTCCCACAAACAGTAATAGTTCAGCCAATTGCTGATAAAGTCACCTGGCAGGTATGGATTAGGCAGTGTGGCACAGAGCATTTTCATGATTCTAGCAAGTGTCAACAACAATACCTACCCGCACAATGCCAGCCTTTCAATATTGGGTTGTTATTGCCCCTACCTTGTGAAAACTGAGCAGATGATATACTCCCTGATGGACACTGATCATATCTCCTTGATGGGCCTCTTCTGGGAGGCACAGTCAAAAGTATGAGAGAGAGTTCAGTGGCAGTATACAGTATGATTGAAGCCTTGTGTTTACCCCAGGATGAAGAGAATAACTAAATAAATATTGGGGCAGTCGTGGTGTAATGTGTAGGATGTTGGACTGTAGATCACAGGGTTGCAGGTTCAATCCCCACCCCTACACCTCCATCCATGGCTGAAGTGCCCTTAAACAAGGCACCTAACCTCACATTGCTCCAGGGACTGTAACCAAGACCCTGTAATATCTGCAAGTCCCTTTGGATAGAAAGTGAGTGT
Source organism: Engraulis encrasicolus (assembly GCF_034702125.1). Taxonomy (NCBI): domain Eukaryota; kingdom Metazoa; phylum Chordata; class Actinopteri; order Clupeiformes; family Engraulidae; genus Engraulis; species Engraulis encrasicolus. The sequence continues at coordinate 49,279,884 of NC_085878.1, forward strand.
AAGAAAGTGTAATGTAATGTAATGTAATGTAATATTGTCCCAAGTTGAGATCAACTCTGTGGCCTTCAAAGTTTTAATTGGGAGAATTTAGGATGAAGCACCGCAATGCAAAACTGTCCACTACATTGCACTTATAAGCCCACAGATGATCATCTAAGAAATTAAGGACACCTCATTTGACCACAACAGTGGAGCTGAAATTTCCCCCTTTTTGCCCAATCATGCAGAATAACAAAGGTTTCTTATTTTATAAAAGACTTTTATAAATAACACACTGTGGATTGCAGTGGCATTGTAAACACCACAGGAGCCGCCCGGGCCATACATTGCTAATAATAGTCCCCATGACAATTTGTTTGTTTTGGTCTTTTCCAAGACGGATGGCACATTAAAACCTCATGAAACGCTGATGTCTTTCCGGAGGGGCCGTTATTACAGTGCAATAATGAAATGCCGTAATGAAGCAATGATGAGTTTTAAAAAGGTCAGCCTCGCGGGGAGCAGAGGGGAGCAGGGGGTGGCGGGGGGGGAAGTGGTCATATTTCTTAATTTATTGTTGCAGTTTGCAGAATTCACAGCAATCACCAATGTTGTATTGATAACTATGTTTGTTCATGTGCCTCTGTGCCTTGGTTTTGCGAAGATAGCTATTGTGATAATATTGTGGGAGAGGGTAATTACGGGAAATGCAATGAATGTAATAATTTGCATTAGGCCTACATTTTCTTTTATGCAATTATCACAGCTGTTAAATTGTACTGTATCTTACCTGCACCAACAGATCAATTGGGGAATATAGTACACCAGTTAACATGGTGATAGTTGGTGTAATTGACTTTTACATACATATGCAGTAAATTTGTGACCTGTGTGACTGCAAACACCCAAGAACAGAAATATTTATTCAATATGTCTGTGACGATTCTAATAATTCATATTATCCAAAAGCCTGACAGCAAGTCCAGGGACCTCATAACCTAGCGAGCTTGCAACCGCTAGGGGCGTCTACATTTCTAGGCTATAGGGACCTCATATGCTAAGACTTCCATTGATTTCCAGAATCTTTGCGTATATGAAAATCTGACAAGGTACATAATGCATCTAAAATTTCAAATGTATCAGACTATGCATTAACAGGTTTTCATGCTGACTTATCCTATTTCATATAACATTTTGTACACATGCCCTTTTTCATGTTTTTTCAAGTCAGTGTTTGTACACCTGAACATTGGTATGAAAAGCTAATTATGTTGTTTTTTGTGCATTACATTACAGTACATTACTTTGCATTATATTATAACCAAAGCGACTTACAATCGAGGACATAATCATAGCCAACATCACAGATACAAAGTGCACAGGAAATACACAGAACAACAAGTGCAAATGTAAAGAAGAGTTAGTTGGGGTTAAAATACACACATACACATCATGTCAAGAGACTGGCCTGGGACTAGGGCAGCTCAAGTATTAGTGAAGTAGATAGTCATGAAAGAGGAGAGCCATTACTTGCTTCTTGAAGGCTGAAAGAGATGTGATTAGTCTTGCTGCCTTGTGCGTAAGCAAGTTTTGTACATGAGGCCCCTGCCATTTTTGTCAGTAACAATCAGTAACTCCATAATCATTAACTGTAATGCTTCAATGTTGAATGGATTTTTGTGTTCATTTGTTTTTGTGTGTTTGCTTTGTGTGTTTGTCTGTGCATGTGTTTGTGTGTGTGTGTGTGTGTGTGTGTGTGTGTGTGTGTGCGTGCGTGCGTGCGTGCGTGCGTGCGTGCGTGCGTGCGCGTGTGCGCGCGTGCGTGCGTACGTGCGTGCGTGCGTGCGTGCGTGCGTGCGTGCGTGCGTGTGTGTGCCTGTGTGTGTACCTGTGCGTGTGTGTGTGTGGTGGAGTTTGTCTGGCCTATACGCCATGTCTGTGTTTCTGTGTTTGCATTGCATAGATGCTAGTATCAGTGCGGCCATGCATGCAGGAGGCCTATCAGCGCTGCCTGTTGTGGCTTTGCTACCAGGCCTGTTCAAACACACAACAAATGCACAGGCAGACACAAATGAGACAAAACCAAAAAGCAGGCCCACACTATCAGAAACCCATTTGATATTGTCTGAGATGGTTTGAGGTGATTTTCTTCAATGTTCTTCTTGGCTCACCTCTGATTGCAGTTGTTAAGAGCCTGGCGTGCATTATGCCTGATTGAATCACCGCCGTTCAAGGAGGCTCTAAATCTTTCGTCTTTCAAGTGAAAATTCATCAAGCTGTTATCTCTTTGGAATCATAATGACACAAAATCTCACTTCGTCCTCCAGCAAAAGTCCTTAAATATTGATGTAATATAATAAGCAGCTTGCACTGACATACACACCATAATTTCCAAAGGTTGTGGCGGCAAAAGAGGAAAGAAAAACTCCCCCACTGCAGTGCAGTCTGAAATTTGATTTATAAAAAATAAACCCTAATGAATTGTTTTCCATCACAGCTTTGTGTTTCTTTCCCTTGTCCCATTTCAATGTTTTTTTGTGGATTTCTTGCCAGTTCCATGTGAGAAGTGTCAGAAGAGATCTCTTTGCATACACTCACAATCTTGGTTAGATGGAAAACTGTTTCATGGGAGGGTGTGCCCGTTCCAGCAATATCACCACACTAACGGAGAAGAATTAAATGCAGTTCAGTCTCTATTTCAGAGGCGTTCTCAGAGGGCCAGTGGATGGCAGTTTCATACAGTAAATAAAGTGCTATTGGCCATACCGCCATGAGGAAGTACTGATGGTCTGGGCCAAATACACACAGAACATTCATAAAGTTGTGATTTACTGTTACATCTGATAATAGTACATAAACCATAGAAAAGTACTGTAGTTACTGGTCTTGCAATACAAGGTCATTTTGGTTGATTTTTTAGAGCTATATAACTTCAGAATGAAATTGGTACATTGCGCTGTAGGGAAATGTAAATGGAAGCATTTTTGCTAGTGCTTGAGGAAAACTGAAGGTTGTGGAAAAAATTTAACGGAATGCATTTCTTCATAAGTAAATGCTACATCACCACCTAGGCTACACAATGCAGCATAGTGTACAAGTCACAGCTCTCACAGGCAAAAAAGAAAAAAAACTGACAAAGAAGAGTCATTATTTCCGCCCTCCTGAAAGCTTCCCATATGAATGCAGTACTGTAAATGTGTTTTCAGGAGTGCTTCTGGGTGATTCATAACAAAAAAAGGGTCTATGACATAAACTGCATTCACAGCACTTTTCCTGCAAGCACAAAGCTATATGCACAGCCACACACGTACGAACGCACGGACGCACGCACGCAGGCACGCATGCAAAACACACACACACACACACACATGCACACGCACACGCACTCGCACTCTCACACACACACACACACACACACACACACACACACACACACACACACACACACACACACACACACACACACACACACACACACACACACACACACACACACACACACACACACACACACACACACAATCACAACTCATAAACAAGGATATGGACTGTGAACTGCACTACAGGCGATTACCTTCACTATAAAAGTGGCATAATGTATACGGTTTGGTAAATGAAATCACAAGCGGGTGTTGGGGATTGCTTCACTTTACCCCCTGATCAAAGATAGAAACATGTAACTCTTATACTGCCAGTAGTGTCCACTGTCCAAACAATTAGTGACAGACAACCTGTGTGGAGTATTATACACGTGGCCTACATAATATGTAATAGTATTCAGACTTTGTCTCATGGCTATTCTAAAAGATTGAACCGGTTTCATCAATCAAAGTGTCACTGATGACACTGATATCAAGTAACCATGGTGACCAGCTCAATGGATTAGGAATTCTCTTGTCACATGGGCAGAGAGAGTAGAGAGAGAGGGGTTCCATTGGCCCATTGTTTCCTGGTTCTATTATTGGGGGGGGAAATCCCCCTTTAGGCAGACCTAGGCAGACCTGAGGACTGTTCTATTCAATGCTAGGAGCATTATGACACGCCCCTTTAGGCAGACCGGAACCTGGTCACATTAGGTACCCATAGAAACCTATTATGTTGGCATATCTCTATACTTAAAGAATCTCTGACATGGGTGTTGGTCATGCTGCAGGTGGCAGCCATATTGAATACTTGCACAGCACAGGAAGTCTACTGTAACTGACTGTGAAATCACTGTGACTCACTCAGCTGCAGTTTTCTGTTGCTTTTCATTCATAGCAATGACATCAGTTCATTCCATTTGAATACCGGTAACTGTGTTTCTGTCAAGAGAGACTAATGGGGAGTGAGTGCCGAAAAACAATGTGAAATGTTTAAGGATGCATTGTGAAATTTCCATAACTGTAACTGTGCCGCATTAAGATAACTCTGTGTCACACTGAGACCTTCTTCCTGAAAAGTTTCTGAAAGTGATTTATTGGCAAGCCTCATGTATTAGTTAATGAGCCACCATATCCTGACTGTGTTCCTGCCAAATTAAGCTCAAAAGCTTAAACAAAACAGAGAACTGTGGTTAACGGGTTATGGTTCCTGCTGTGGCCTAATGTTGCAATTTTCTGATGCTTCCAAAGAAAATATATTGGCCTCTGATGCAAATCTAGCGAAGTAAAATGGTGCCCATGATTAGTGATTAGTGCATTTTGCAGAGCCAATCAGTGGTCGCCATTTCCTTAATAGTGATCTAACTCACCTTTCTTGCTGTCCTAGGCTCGGTTGGTTCCAAATCTCCTCCTCCATCCCCACCACCACCAGGTTGGTCTACTGTACCTGGGGTTAAAGGTCCAGTTCCTGCTGCACGGCAATGGCAGGCTCTGGATCCGCTAACATAAGACCCGGGATGATAACCCTAACCATAACCTTGTGAAATTATAGGCCCCTACCTGCATTCAATGTACCTGTCCCTGGCCCTAATTCCTTGGTATGCATTGAGGATATAATGCTACATAGGCCTACTGCTCTATTTTATTACACTGCACGTAATAACTGATGTAACATGGCCAATAAGCCAAACATGATCTAGAGCAGTGTTTCTCAACTGGTGGGTCGCGACCCAAAAGTGGGTCGCGGAGGGGACATGGGTGGGTCGCGGAGCCTTGGTGTAAAAAAAACGTAATTCTAAAAAAAAAATCCAACTTTTCCTGCAACAATTTACAACTTTTATTTTGATAGGCTAGTGAACTCTGTGTTATCTGTTGTCATACATACAATCTGAATGTTTATGCGAGATAGATAGCGTGCAACCAGTCATCCGAGTCTTGGTTACATTTTGAGAATTGCATTGAATTGACTTGAACGCTAAAAAAATCGGGTCGCGACCGAATGAGAGTGGAAAATGGTGGGTCCCAAGACTGTTCCAGTTGAGAACCACTGATCTAGAGGGTCCAAAGATTTCTCTATTCCCTTCCTCGAATTTGCCAGAGTTGAGAAATGACAATACATACAGGCCTATACAGTACCTGCCTTGAATTAGTCTTGTCATAAATATGTCGTTAAAACCCGAAAATAAGACATTTTTAACTTTGTCTGCACCTGATTATCCAACACTTCCATATGTCACATTAATAGAGGGTCATACACACACACGCACGCACGCACGCATGCACGCACGCACACACACACACACACACACACACACACACACACACACACACACACACACACACACACACACACACACACACACACACACACACACACACACACACACACACACCTTCATGCATGTGCATACAAATGTACAAATGTAATCCAATAAGAGTACTTACAATTGATGGTGTTGCTAAATATTCATGATGTTTGCATGGAGTTGTGTAACGGGGCAGGCAACAACAAATGCTACCCAGTGCAGGCCTTTAACCTAGGCATCTGAAAATAAGAATGTCAGAGCGTCACATCCCCCCAGACCTGTTTACCATAAATCAGAGCCAACAGTGCTGTGATGACATCGTATGTTACAGTAACCAGGTCTGTCAGCTCTCTTCTCCCCCAACCCCCAACGCCTGAATGAGCTCAGTAGGGGTGTAAATGATAATCGTTTTGTAACAATACATCGATCCTAAAGCCAGCGATTCAATTAATCCATTCGTCCACAAGAGAATATTAATTGTTATTAGTTGATTAATCGATTTTTGTAATTGTTTTTTTTTGGTCAGCAATGATAATATTGAGTGTTATAATAAGGTTCCTCAAATAAAATGCATGTAGATATTTCAGCTTTTGCAATCTGAAATTGAATAGAATCAAATTGCTGGCCTCATTCGAATAGAATTGAATCGGCACAAAGGCTCTGATTTACACCCCTAGTTCCTGGTGCTTGTGGGCTATGTGTGAGTGGATCCCAACGCTATGAGCAAGGCTACAGTACGTCCACTAAAATCATTAATCTAATCCAGCATGAGACGCTGTGACATCACTCAAATATCCCTGAGGGAGAGTGACAGTGACTGCAAAAATGCTAAACACAGCTGTAAATTTCTCCTGACAGGAGTTATACTGCCATCATTAACTTTTCTTGAAAGCTGTCATAATGTTTGATGCCAACACAGTGTAACAGCATGTGACTAAGGCGCTTGTTGTTTTTGTGTGTTGTACACAATAAAAAAAACACTAATACGACAATTTATATTGCACATAAACAGGCATCACTACTTCAGCCACACAGTTGTTGGACGTGGTAAACAGCATTATCATCCCATTTCGGTGTGCGTGCGTGCATGTGTGTGTGTGTGTGTGTGTGTGTGTGTGCGTGCGTGCGTGCGTGCGTGCGTGCGTGCGTGCGTGCGTGCGTGCGTGCGTGCATGCGTGTGCGTGTGTTTGTGTATGTGTGTGTCTGTGTGTGAGTGTGTTAGTAACTACACAGCTTGTAAAAGCCCAGCATCAGTGCAGAGGGTTCTCTGAGGACAGTGTTAATTATTTCATTAATGGGATTTCGGAAGTGAAAAAAACAATGTTCTTTCATGGTTGCCAATTTTTGAGCGCACCCCACTGCAGCTGCAGCAGATGTCAGATAGATGGTCACAGCCATCATCCGCAGAGGAATAGCCAGTACTGTACTGGAGAGCACTATTCCAGGACGTCTCCACAGTACAGTACAGATACAAAAGCTAAGGATCTCACAGTATTTTGGGACATTTTAACACTATAAGATTGTACTGTGGGAACACTAGGGACAAAAAGTAGTATTGTTAGCTCAGAAGGTACTCCAGAGATATAAATCATACCTCGTTCATCTTAAGCAGGGCTTTTTCAGAACACTTGCCAATGGGAAATTCATTTGTCTTTGACTGTTCCCAAGTTATCCATTCTTTGCCCCAAAATAAGTTTAAGGATCCATTCTGTCATGTGGCGGAGGACAGGAGCTGTAACTTTATTCTGTGAGGGATGGGTCACTATAAAAGTTGTGTTGGGACACAGGGCTGTCTTGGACAGGCTAGGATGGAGCTGCATTTGTATTGATTGTGCGCAGGTGGAAAAGCTGTCTTCAACAACAAAAAAGAGAGATGAGCATTTTCATCCGTCTGAAACTATCACTGAACTACCAGCAGTATCAGATGTGACAGGAAATCATTCTGCTCCTCCACAGGTAGGGTGGGAAAATCAGATAAAGAGTTCATGCAACGCTGTTGAGGGAGGACCCAGACGACATTAGGGGAACATAATTGCCAGACTTTTCACTTTGCCGATGTATCAGATTGATTGCAGTTCCTTGTCAATAGATTTATGGATGAAAATCTCTCAACAGTGGCATATAGGCCTATAAGTGCATTATCTGAGAATTCATTAAAGCAATATTTGTGTGTGTGCCAACAATGTGTGCAGACATAGTTTCCGAAGTTTGGAAATAGAAGTGTAGGTGTGATAAGCCTTTTGGGCCACTTCAGATGACTTCGTCCTGGGCCCTGCCAAAGCTATCATCGCTTCTGTTCACAACAGAAACATATTAAATATATTCAAGCCGTTCTCGATTTACAGGAGGAAAAAGATACACATCACCATATTGACTGTCAGGCCTGACTCAATAGTTTTGCATCATATTCTGTGGAAACCCCCCTGGAGGAAGCCCTTTGATGTCCTCTACAACTGCCATAGCCTGACCAACACACAATGCCATGCATTATGTATTCGCAAAGTAAACGGCGTCCAAAAGACCTTTAAGTTCAGCGCTACAGCAGAAGACGTCCCACGTCTCATCTCAATGAGGCAGAAGGTCATTATTTATATTAGGGCGCTACTAAGGGTGCACGCTGCCGAGGATGTACGTGCTCAACAGGGACATAAAATATGAGTCATCCTGCCACATCCTTGAAATATGCATGTTCTCCAGAGTCTCCTGGGTGGCAATGACTTTTGTCAAGGAACAAGTACATTAGCTGGTGTGGTACATACATCTGATTTGGCACACAAGTGTAGTCATGCACATACAGACATGCAGACAGGCGTGCACACACACACACGCACGCACTCAAGCACGCATGCACACACGCACACACGCACACACGCACGCACACGCACACACACACACACACACACACACACACACACACACACACACACACACACACACACACACACACACACACACACACACACACACACACACACACACAGTATCCTGTGAGGGACTCTCACTGATTGGCAACCCAGTGTTACCTGAAGGAGTGGGGAGAGGATGGGTTGTGGCGCAGTCACACGCAGTCACACAAGCCAACGCGCAGACAAACACACACGAACGCACACACACACACACATGCACACACACAACACACACACAGACAGACACACACACATGCATGCACACACAAACACACGCACGCACACACACACACATTCATGCACGCATGCACACACACACATGCACGTAAGCACATGCCCACACATGCCCACACACATGACAATCACAGCTGTGCACACACACCCAGACAGTTGGCCACAGCCAGTTGAGTTCCTGTCCTCTTGCCTTGTCCTCCAAGGGGAGATCTCAGCAGCAGATGCTGGTGCAGTTTCATCAGCTGCAGGGGCCCTAATCAGGTGCTCTGATCTGCCCAGAATAGGCAGCTCTTTTTGGGGCTGCTGTGAACCATTGGTGGGCAGTGAGGACTCCTTACCATCCTTACTTCTTACCATTGGTGGGCACAAAGCCCCTCCATAGGATCTTAAATCATAAAACAGCTAATGTCTACGGTGGCCCATTAGTGACACGGAGGATTTTTTTTGGAGGGGGGAATGTATGCACTGGAGACTAACACCTTTGCGAGATAACGCAAATCTTTTGCGAGATAACGCAAACCATTTGCGAGATAACGCAAATCTTTTGCGTGATAATGCAAATATTTTTGCGAGATAACGCAAATTAAAACTTACATCTGCGGGTTCACCACTTTGATTTGCAGCACACTTTTTGGTCACCGGGGGGCAGTCTGAACACGAGTACGGCTTTGACGCACCACAGCTGTAGGGGTAGGCTATTCAATTCACCACTAGGGCCTACTATTGTTGGATAACAGCGAGGGGGATGCTGACAGTCAAAAACATTAGGCTACTACCGCTGGAAGGACGTGCAAGGATACCGTTATTTTATCCATTGTTTTATGTTAAATAAACAACATATTTTAAGAGACACCGTAGCACTTTGCTTTGCGCACGGACACAAGGGGGAATAGGATTTTTTGGACGACACGTGTCTGCACTGCAGAAGCATGACAGAATTAAGGAGGACAGTCGGGACGACTGTTACTGAACGGTTATTTTCAAAGATTAGGCCTATGAAGCATATGAAGATCATTTTGTCATATGAAGACCCACATGTGAATTATGTAGGCTAATTTTAACATTGGCCTCGATGTTGAAGTCGTTTGTTGTGGTTCTCCCCTTTTAATGTAGGCTATAGGCTAAATCAAGGCTATCACAGCCATGCAGAGAGCTTAGACCTGTAACAACCCCGACATTTGGAACTATCCAAAGTGGGCATTCATGGTTAATAGTTTTCTCAGACAGACTCGGATTGGATTGGATGTCAGACTTGTATTAATGTTTCTTAACAGCAGTTAAGTCTGAACCAACACACGTAGCTATATAGGGCCTACGGCTTTGACACACTTCAGAGCAACCGCTGCTGTCATTCATTCTCACGATGTCAACAATGCCAGGTAAACAATGGCAAAAAAAGTTTGGGAGCTAGGATAGGAAGGCTATACCAGAGACGATCTAAATTTTAAATTAATTAAATAATATTTGGCTAGTTATAGACAGTCCGTGACTCTGGGCCGTCGGCAAATAATTAAAATAATAATTACCAATTTCAAACAGATGATTGCACGACTAGGCCACTGAGGGAATTTCGCCCCTAGAATGTATTTAGACTTCAACTGTTAAACCCAGCAGCACATGTTCGTTGAGGTCGGACCACACAGACAGGGTTCAAATGACTTTTCTGTTATTGTCTTACACTTTCGTTTTAAAATTTACAAACAGTTGAAATACATTTGGCCTAACGGCTATTGGACACCCGCACCCCCCACATGAACCAAGGAGGCCAAGGTTTTCCCCACTAGTACACAGCACAGCAAACCAAAATTAAGTAATGAAATGAAAATACAAAGCACGGCAAACCCACACCGATACCACTGCACACTTGTGTTTTACTTTTACGCACAGCAAACGAGATCTATTTAGGGGTAACCCGCACGCTGGGCGGCCCAAGTGGTGTGAGGTGAACCAAAAATAAACAAAAGAAAGATACAAATAAACAAAACAACAAACAGAGAACTCTCACTTTCTCCTAAATCACACAAAATAAGAACTGAAAGCAAAGGGGGAAACGTCACACACTTGCGCACGCACGCACGCACACACACACACACACACACACACACACACACACACACACACACACACACACACAGTCACTCTCCAATATAAACAGCAGCCCGCAGACAGACCAACAGGTGGATTCACAGGTACCACGGACAGCGACCGACTGTCTCGAAGTCGCCGGGCAAGGGGCGCAGCGCAAAAAGCCTGGTTCCTATAACGCCAAGTACGAAGTTGCCCTCCAATGTGGCCGCGTTTACAGTCGCACCCCCGTCATAGACCAAACTCCACGAAATTGTCCCTCTCTCGTGAAGCGAGGCTCTACACGGGCTCGACTCCCCAGCGGCACCACACACATAAACCAAAGGCATAATTGCCACAAGCACACAAACAATCTGACGGTTCCCTCCGACTCCGAGCAGATTGTGCCAACCTTTTAAAAGCGAAGTTTTAAAACTTCGAGTTTTGCCAATTGGTGCCTACTGATCACCTGGCGCACCAACGCACGACAGACTTAATGATAAGGCTTAAAGGTACACATCCCATCATGTTCACTGTGAAACTGTGAACTTTTCACTGATTATAAACCACTCTTTATTTTGGTGAGCTGTATTTGTGAACTTGTGTATTTACTGTGCACCGCGAGGAGAAATATTAGGGAGCGTGTGTGGGGTGCAAAGGATTCTGAACGGGGTGGGCATAAGGGGATATCAGGTGATCAATGAAGGGGTGGGATGGGAGGGCTATGGCCAGTGTGTGTGTGTGTGTGTGTGTGTGCGTGCTGTGTCCCGCCACACCTCAGAAAAAACTGTCCTGTCAGTGTATTAGTTTGGCAAGGTTGCGTTACTACGGCCCTTTACGCCCGTTACGCTATGATTTTGGACTGCTTACAACAAAGCCAGATCATCAATGCCAGTGCGCTATCGTCCTTTTGCCAAAATTGACAGTTCTCCGTGAATTTTTGAAAGTTGTTAGTCATCTCTGTGAGCTCTGCGTTAGATTTCAGCGATATCTCTCAGTGCTACATGGTCGGAAACCATGGCACCATGGGGCACGTGGCGGTACGAGTTACATCCAAAAGTAATTTGTGTTCGCTAAAAGCCATCACTGTAAAACTGGTCAACAATTAAAAGCAAATAGCTATTTGATTTCCTCCATTTACCTAAGACCCGATGTCACGTATATCAGGAGGAATTTTCTACCACAGGAAGGACATGTGTCGCTTTCTATCCATTGAGCTGTACTGCGTGAAGTTCCGTGATCTGCCATCATGTCATGCATTAAGAAACATTAATCCAAGTCTGACCGAGAAAACTATTAACCAATGCCCACTTTGGATAGTTCCGAATGTCAGAGTTGTTACAAGTCTAAGCTCTCTGCATGGCTAAGCAGTGATAGCCTACTTGATTTAGCCAAGTATAAATTAAAAGGGGAGAACCGCAACAAACAACTAATTGAAACAACAACAAGTTTCAAGAAAAAGAAAGAAAGACTACAGCGTGCTGCCTCAACATCGAGGCCTATGTTGAAATTAGGCCTACATCATTCACATGTGGGTCTTGATATGACAAAATGATTTTCATAAACTGCTCATCATCTTTGAAAACCGTAAACAGTTGTCCCGTCTGCCTTTCTTAATTCTGACATACAGAGCTTCTGCATTGCAGACACGTGTCGTCCAACAAATCCTATATTTCCCCTTCTGTCCGTTCGCAAAGCAAGGTGCTAAGGTGTCTCTCAAAATCTGTTATTTATTTAACATAAAACAATGGATAAAATAACGGTATCCGCCACGTCCTTCCAGCGGTAGTATTCTAATGTTTTTGACTGTCAGCATCCCTCTCGCTGTCATCCAACAACAGTGGTGGTTGAATTGAATAGCCTACCCCTACAACTGTGGCGTGTCAAAGCCGTACACGTGTTGGTTCAGACTGCCCCCCGGTGACCAAAAAGTGTGCTGCAAATCAAAGTGGTGAACCCGCAGATGTAAGTTTTAATTTGCGTTATCTCGCAAAAATATTTGCGTTATCACGCAAAAGTTTTGCGTTATCTCGCAAATGGTTTGCGTTATCTCGCAAAAGATTTGCGTTATCTCGCAAAGGTGTTAGTCTCCAGTGCATACATTCCCCCCTCCAAAAAAAAAAATCCTCCGTGTCACTAATGGGCCACCGTAAATGTCTCCCAGTCGTGGAGGTCCAAAAAATAATTCATTCACTATCTGAAAGTTGGATTAATCATGAGTGCATACATCTTCGTTCTCGCTGGCGAACGGACTTCCCGTGATCGTGCGGCTCTCAACCACTCGAGAAGCTAAGGTAGGCTGTGTCTCAAATCACACACTTGTGCACTTCGGGCACTGTTTTTCAGTGCCTAGGGCGCTCACGCTGAAAATTTCGGTTGAGCCAGTGCACTGAAAGTGCCAGGATGATCCCCTAACAATGGCGGAAAAATGCAGTGCTTGAATGATGGACACTGCACGCACTAAATGGCGGCCATGTTGACAATGACACGGAGGAAATGTGGCATTCAGTTCAGTAGAAGAGTTTGGTCAACTGTCCTAATTCTGTAAGTAATGTGGATGGGACACCAACCTTTTCATGCCAACCCAAGTACTGTATGTGTGATTGTTGTCCTTTGGGGTGAGGGAAATGAAAATACAAGTACCAGATGCTGTGCATTGTAAACAGTAGCCAACTCATAATTTGGCGAACCATGCTCAGCCGTCACTTCCAGCGAGGGCACAGTGCATAGTGCTTAATTTTTTCCATGACACTATGCACTAAAGACCTCAGTGCACTGTGATTTGAGACATAGCCGTAGTATTACGCAGTGTATGGGCCAAGATCGCTGGCCGTGGTGCTGAACTACTGCCTCGGCCGAGAAATGTCTATGCAGTAGACAGGTGAGCAGAGAATAAATGCTGTGTAGTTAATTAAGGGACATTCCAAATTTCAGTGCGGTGACATTACACCGAATGATGGCTGAGCAGAGAATGAGATTCAAGTGGGTGAATAGGCGGACCTATCTTTTCACCCTGAATTCCGATGAATTCCCTGAATTCTGACGGTTGAGTGGAGAATAGAATGCAGGTGAAATGTTTTTTGGGTTTGTTTTTTTTTGGGGGGGGGGGGTGTTAGGTCTTCAGTGTTAAGGAGGAACTCTCTGGGGCATCCTGAGATCCTTTTCTTTTCAGTCTTTCGTAAGTTATACATGGATGGGCGATTGGCCATGCAAACCATAATCAGAAAGCCTTTGATAAGCTGATAGCCTCCACTGATTGGTCAGATGGTGGCTCAAGCAAAATACATAATGAGAGGGGAAAAATGTTTCCCCCTTTTTCACTTTCCCCTCTTCTTTTCTTGTCTCCTCACAATCTTGTCACCTCATTAACCTCTCGTCCTCTCTCTCTCTCTCTCTCTCTCTCTCTCTCTCTCTCCATCACCCTCTCTCTCTCCCTCTCCTTTCATCTCTTCCTCCCTCCCTCCATTTCCCCTTCTGTCACTCTGGATGTGTGTTTGACTGAACAGGCTTCTCTCGTCTGTCCAGCCCCAGACCAGCACCACAGTCCAGCTACACCACAGTCTACACCATAGCCCAGCTAAAGGACTCCCCACCCCACCCCACCCCATCCCAGGCCAGTTCAGTGTGTGGGTGAGGGCCATTCTCAAGCTGTTGCCCTTGACAGATTGGCGAGTCCAGCCAGCGTGGCCAGCTGATGAAAGGCAATGAGGAGCCACGGCTGCCAAGACGGGTCAGAGCGGAGACAGGAGCACACAGGCAGAAGGCAGGCAGGCTGGGTGGAAGAGAAGAGAAGAAGGGGTGGAAGGGGCGGATAGTGGCAGAGAGGAAGGGAGGCAGGTATGTGCGGAGGGAGAAAGGCAGGCAGGTAGGGAGGCAAGTGGGGAGGCAGAGAGGCAGGGAGGGAGGCAGAGAAGGTGGCAGGGCCTGGAAGCACGGAGGAAGGCGGGCAGGAGGTGAGACAGGAACATGCAGGAAGGAAGGCAGGGAGGGAGGAGGGAGGCAGAGACGCATGCAGGGAAGAAGGAAGGGAGGCAGGCGGGCAGAGAGGTAAGGAGGCAGTGAGACAAGGTGGCAGGCAGGCAGGCAATCAGGCAGGCAGGGAGGAAGCTGGCGAGGAGAGCAGGGAGGTTGGGAAGGAGGCAGGCAGGCATAAAGAAGGGTCGTCTCAGCTGCTAAAGGGTCTGACGGTGAACAGATGGAGGGGAAGCCACTGAATTGCATTGAGAAAGACAACAACAACAACTTTATTGGAGATATAGGGAAAATAATGTCAAACATGTAAAAATGTCAATGTCAAAACACACACACATACTGTACACACATATATACTGAACACACACACACACACACACACACACACACACACACACACACACACACACACACACACACACACACACACACACACACACACACACACACACACACACACACACACAAGCACACGCACGCGCACACATACATATTGTACATACAGACGCGCACACCCACATACAACCACACACAGACACAGACACAGACACAAACACAGACGCAAACACAGACACACACACACACACACACACACACACACACACACACACACACACACACACACACACACACACACACACACACCAAACAACTTTCATTTTTCACAGTGCTCATTTAGAAGCCGACTGTTCATCCGTAGCGAGCCTGAACCACAGGTTATGTTGTGATGAAAATGACTGCTGCCTGCGCTCATAACCAGAGAGGAACACTGTGTGTTTTAGAGTCAATTGAAGGACCAAGGCAAAGACAAATGAACAATGAGCATTTATTTCAATATTCTGGATGCAGACAGGGGTCAGTGGAGATCATCCTCTGAGGAGATTTAAAAACATCTTCGGAGACAACGAGTGCAAACTCCAACCATGAGTAAAAAGTGCTGGGATTAGAGGCAGTGGATTGAAGCCCTCTCTTAATGACTTGTTGGTCATATCTACAGCATCTTCTGGCTCATCTGGGGAGCGGCGGGGAGGCCAAGACAGCGAGCGAGACGGGTGGCTCCGAGAATAACTTGAAAATAACGGAGAGCGTCGCCGTCATGGCAACACTTTATATGTGGGCTTTCAAGTGTGCCGTCTGGTCTCGAAATCCATCAGTTCTTCTCGAAAAGATATAACCACCCTTAGATAAGAAAACTATATAAATAAAAAAATACCCCACTGTCAACTCAAACCATAAACGATTTCTTATGATGGTCCCGTAAAGGATCATAAAGATATTGTTATTTCAGCTCAGTCCAGAGTAAATTGAGAATACATATTCCCATTAAACACAGAGTATGAAGGACAAGAGACTACATCTAACCAATTAAGTGCAATTGCTCAGCAGTCTCTCTGCTGTTTAGCAATACATTTTGCAATAAATAATGGCTTAATGCAGCAATTGAGTGATGTTGAAAAAAACATACAAATATTTCATCAGAGATTGGTCTGTCCTCCTCTGCGCACCACATAAGATTTTTAAACCCCTCCCTATTGTATCATTTGTCGAAAGCTTGTTGGCAAATGCTTCAATCCATTAATGTAATATGTCTGTGAATACGTTCATTCATGTCACGTTGTCTAAAGACTTTTGCAATAAACTCAAAAACCCTTTCCCAAAAACCCCTACTTCAGCCTATATAATAGTTAAGAGGTGTAGTGTTAAATGTATCAGCAATAGGGCTCACATCATTATTTAAAGTCTACCGTGTAAGAAAGTATGTAATAACATGTAAAACTTGCACTGTACCTTAGAGTTAGGTACAGTGTAATTACAAAATATTACATGATGATACACCAAAAGTAACGTGCTAAAACAGTCTCTCCTTTCTTTCTTATCTGTCTGTGTCTGATTTTTGTAATTACCAGTTTAATCTTTTCAATACAGCCAGCAAAGTTCTTGGTTACTGCAAGCGTCTCATCTTTGTCGGATGGCTCAGCGTTATGACTGGGGAACTGTCAGCCAGGTCCATTTAGGAATAACGGATAAGTACAGGCATGCAGACGTATGGCACTGTCGCTGTCAGTGATGTTCACATATCCACTTGCCCAGCATGGCATAACCACTAAAGCAAGGTCGACATGACTAAGCGAGTACCGCATGGCCACCTGACAAACACAGGCTCATGATGGTTTTAAAAACCAGTAAGGACATACATCAACATAATCCACCCCCACCAACTCCATCATCACCCCTCGACCCCCAACCTCATCCCACCCATCTCCATCACCCCATCCCCACTACACCCCACCCCCCTTCCACCCTGCTGTCCTTCCTTCTTACTTGTCCCATGATCTATTGCATAAGCACTGTCAACTCTAAACATATCTGTTGGGCAATATATGGCGCCGGCCATCCATTTTCTAAAGACTGCAGGCCTGTCCCATTCATCACGCTCCTCAAGGGTATTCCCACCACTCTGTTTATTTCAGCAAAAATTACACATCATAACAAGCAGCACATCAGTCAATTATTTACCTTCTCCACCTCCTCCTCCACCTCCTCCTCCACCACCTCCTCCTTCTCCTCTCCGACTACCCGCAGATCCTCACCTCCCTGAAGCAGCGGAGGTTCCCCCCTACCCTCCTCCTCCTCCTCTTCCTCCTCCTACCCCTCTCCTCCTCCTAAATCCTCCTCCCTCTCCCCCTCCTCCTACCCCTCTCCACCACATCCTCCTCATCTCCCACTACCTGCAGATCTTCACCTTTCTGAAGCAGTGGAAGATCCTCCCTCCGCCTCCCTCTCCTCCTAGTCATCCTCCTTCTCCTCCTCCTCCTCCCTCTCCTCATGCCCCTCCTCCTTCTCTCCTCCTCCTAAACCTTCCTCCCTCTCCTCTCCTCCTCCTACAGCTTCCTCCTCCTCTTCCTCCTAGTCCTCACTCCCCCCACATCCCCACCTCTCTGGAGCAGAGGCAGCAGATCTGTTGGCCTCCAGCTGGGAGCGGATGGGCTGTTGCGCTGCACCCTGTGTCATCTGGGAAACTATTTTTAATCTGTCTCTGAAAGGTATTTTGTGTTTAAACGCACCAAAATGCTCTCTTAGAGATCAAAGCAGTAGAGATAGAAATGCATGTGTTGTTAAACTTAGATCAAGATCAAGATCAAGATTTTTGTTGTCATTGTCATTGAGGGCAACGAAATTGTGTCAGCTACACTCTAGTCATGAACCATGGAGCTTCAGCTGCTTTACTAGAGAAATTGGATAGAATCACATTGTATCATGTCCCCGTAAGAAAGTCCTTGGGAGAGCTTAACACAATTACAACAGTTCACTGGTTGACGTATACAACAATAAACAGGGTCATTGCCTTGATTGGTCGCACAGTAGCTGTGAGTCTACTAGCCTGCATGGCTGTAGTGACAATAAAGCTCATTGGACCGTAGTCTGGTAGCTGTCCAATCGGACATGCTGACTGATTTTTCAAAGTCGTCTATCAAATGCTTATGGATGCCAAAATACCGGAAAATATCAATATACGTTTCAGAGGGGTAGCTAGACCTCCTGCCAGACATCCTGCCCACTCCAGTTACAAATGGTTTTTGACACCCCTGTTTCAGGAGTGATTTACAAATGTTTCTGACGCCCCTGGTTTCAAGAGTGATTGTGAGGTGGCTGTGATTGCTCCAGCAGCTGTACTCAGTCCCACATGGGGTGATCTCATTGTGACCAGTGGCCCAGCGGCAGTGTATCACGCAGCATGGGGGTAGCGACACGCCATGCCTGCTGTGGGCACACAGACACAAGCACACACTCACACATACGTGCACTCATACACAAACACACACTCACACACACAACAACAACAACAACAGCAGCAACAACAAAAACAACAACAACAACAACATGTAGGCCTATTTACATAACAGTTGACTCAAAGTGCTTTCAAGTACACATACTTTCTCACGTTCACACACCAGCTGTGCAGGCTTCCAAGAAAGCACCAATTGTCTGGGGTTCAAGTGAGAAAATGCGCGCGCACGCACACACACACACACACACACACACACACACACACACACACACACACACACACACACACACACACACACACACACACACACACACACACACACACACACACACACACACACAAACACACAAACACACACACATATTGGCCCGTATTGACCTCAGATCATCAAAAGCGTAGTATTGCTGGAATCCTTGGGTCAAGCCTCCTACTAGCGCAGGAGGACTGTGTAGTTCTATTGATCTGAAATCTAAATACTCACAGCATAGCAACATCGCTATGACATTATATTGAGACTTGGTCATTACAATTTTGTTTACGTTTAAAATTAGTTGTTTGGCATGTGTCTACTGCAGGTTTGCTCTCCCTCCCTCTCTCTCTTTTCTCTCTCTCTCTCTCTCTCTCTCTCTCTCTCTCTCTCTCACACACACACACACACACGAGCACACACACATACACACACGCAGGCACTCACGTTCATACATTCGCACACATACACACACGCGCGCTCGCACACACACACACAAACACACACACACGCACACGCACAAACACATTTGCACACACGCACGCACAAACACATGCACACACACACACACAAACACATTTGCACACACGCACGCACAAACACACAGACACGTGCGCGCACACACACACACACACACACACGCACACACACACACACACAAACACATTTGCACACACGCAGACACACACACACAAACACAGACACACACACACACTCCAGCAGGGAGGCTGGTGCTCTGGACTTGGCGACAGACTGGTGCCTCAGGTGTCTGGGCTGGAGCCCGTGCCCGCCTCTACTCAACAATTGTCACAGAGGTTTATGTGTGAGTGGAGCACACGCCGCAGGAAATAGAAAAACAAACCCTCTGTCCCTTCAGGCTGACAGAGAGAGAGAGAGTGAGAGAAGGAGAGAGAGAGAGAGAGAGAGAGAGAGAGAGAGAGAGAGAGAGAGAGAGAGAGAGAGAGAGAGAGAGAGATGCGCGAAAATAGAGGGCAGAAAGAAGAGACAGAGAAGCAAAGCATTTGCACAATGTTCACACGAGCATGGATATTTTCTTCAAAATGTTAGTGAATACAAGTAATGAATGGTTTGAATTATAATGAGCACTAGGAATAGGCTATTTTATAGCAACTCGTAAAATTTCATTTTGAGATTTCAGCACCTATGGTGAAAGATATTGATTTCATTATTACATCAGAAGATTTTATCTTGCACCTTGTGCTAAACGAGAATGTGGTGTGGGACTTTGGGAAATGGCTCTGAAATATGAGAAAAATTGAAACTGAAAATAATCTGGTTTTATTTGGCAGAGGTAGATATTATGGGGGGAGGGTTGCTTGTAGGGGTACAAGTGCAGGGTGAGGTGGGTGGAGCGGAGTGACAGAGAGACGGGTGGTGGTAGAGAGAAGTGTTGATGTATTAGAGGTGGAGTGAGGTGAGGTAGGGAATGGAGAGGCACAGTGATGGTGGATGAGATGGGCTTAAAGGACTGTGCACCGTGTAGGATTGTGGCCCAAGTAGATATTGCAATCATGCTCATTGAAACCATGCTGCCTGTTGAATAGGCATGAATACATGAATACGTATGTACTGAGGGATAAACTAATATTGGCAAGCATGACCAAAGTACAGCACGCTTTACAGCTAAAAATGTCTATTTCTGGAAGGTCAAAATGGCGGACATGAAGAAGATCCACCTTTTCATGTAGGCCTATGAAAAGTACAATTTTCCCACAATACTTACAATGATGGCGGTGGTAACCATTCATGAAAAAAGACAAACATTTGTGAATGAGCAGCATGAATCCTTGAAATAAACTACTAAAAATATTACAGTACAGGTGTCCTACGGGAGAGGTGCTGCTGTGGCAGGGTGTGAGAGTGGTCTCTGGGGATTCTTTCCTCCCCTTCATCTCCTGCACAAGCAGCATGGGCCTCGGGGTGAGCTGACCCCCCCTGCTACTGACTCCTCCGGCTGCACACCACACTCCCCACTGAGCAGCCATAGGAACATGCTGCATGAAGATATAGATAGGCTATACTTACTGTACACATATAATAGCAATTGTGGCATTGCAGTTAAAAAAAGAATGCATGACATCATCATTATCATGTCATGACATAATGATATCATGACTATTCATTGCCACACACTTGTGTCTCCTGGGACGGAGTGATGTGAGGATATGGCACTATATAGGATGGGGAGAGGTGCTGGGACGGGTGCGGTGAGGTAAGGTGGGCTAGAGTAGGGAGAGATGGAAAGGTGTGAGAGTGATCTGACTCTGGGGGTTCTCTCCTCCCCTTCATCTCCTCCACAAGCATGAGGATGAGGATGAGCTGACCTGCTACTGGCTCCAGGTGCCGACTAGACTCCCCACTGAGCGCATCAAAGCTGGAGTGAGGCAAACAAACCAAGAGGGAAACTGAAGCTATTAAACATGCTGCATGGAAACACAGTATGATACTGAAAGGCATCCTTATAGTAGGATCTGCGGAGCATGCAGAATAAAGATAAAGGCCTACACTGTGTACACATGCATGCAGTGGCAATCATGGTATTGCAGCGTGGTTGGTGATTAAACATGGCATGAGCATTTGCATGTTCATTGCTATACTTTGTGTATTTTAAAATGTACTATTTTTCAGCTGGAGACTGAAGAAAACCTACTTGGCCTTTGGATTCTACCAGCATACTTTTTAATCATTCCCTTTATATTAATTATTACTTTCATCGTTTTTAACAACAAATACACCTACAGTACATCAAATAATCCAGCTTTTTGTGAACCTAGTAACCTGCCCCTCCAAAGCGTGAGGTCATTTTTACAGTGAATTCGATAATTGCTGTTGTTAAACGGTGGTTTTGTGATTTGCTACCGTAATTATTTCTCTTCACATGTGTGTATGCAGTGCAGTAATTGCCAAAGCTGTCTCTTTCCCTTTCACAACATGAAATATTAGCTCAGAGGGTCAAGCACATAATCAGAAAATAATTGTTTCCAAAGGAGTCTCTTTTTCCCCGTCATAAATAAGGCACAGAGAGGGCACAGAGTTGAAGCCAGAAAGTCTATCCAGAGGGAGAAATGAGAGTGAAATATCTGAACAAGAAAGAATGTAATCTCTGAAGCCTGACCAGAATTTGAATGTGTCCATTATTAACAGGAGGGCTTGCTCAAATGTGCCTTAAACATTACAGGTATTTTCCATATTAGCATAAGCTAGCTTCCCATAGGCCCCAATTTATGAATTTAGTCAATGTTATTTGCATAAAATTCAGAGGCCGCACCTTGCATAAACTTAATTTTAACAAAAACGCTTTTGGCATGTGCTGTCTTCGGTGTACACAGTGAAGGAACACTGAAAAAGGCAGATGTGGACATGCATAAAAAGCCCTTAGTATATGCAAGGAGCAACATCCTGTTTCCTTTTAGTTTACCCTTTGGACCAGGGCCCTTGTAATATATTTGATTAAACCTGAGTGAAGTTTGCTTCCTGATACATTTGACTGTAAAATCCATGTATAGGAAGTCTTCGAAGTCTATTCGTATAGTACGTCCTTGATAGCAATCAACCACACACAGTGTGCTCTGCATGCTGTAATATAAAAAAGCAAGGTACACTTTAAGCAACTCTGAGTCTGCTCTGGTTCGAGCCTGGCTCTTTCGGCGTGGCGAGGAGAGGAGGAGTAGAGGAGAGATGAATCAGAAGCCCTACATTTGTTATCTGCAGACCCAGAGGTCTGTGCTGTCCTCGCCTCACATAAGTCACCAGTCAGGCGCCCCGTCTCCCAGAGGACTCGCAGCGCAGCGCAGGCTGCATCTGAGGAGAGGAGAGGAGGCTGCCTTTTGACCTCTACTCACTCTTGACCCGCTCTTCTTCTTCTCCTTCTTCCTCCCCTTCTTCCTGCTCCCTTTCTTCTTCTTGCGCTCCGAGCTCTCGTTCCTTCCTCTCCTCCTCCTCCTCCTCCTCCTCCTCCTCCTCTGACCAGATCTAAATCTGGCCTTTGTCTGCCAGCACTGCAGTACAGTATCATCCTTCTGAAGAGGCTGGACAGAGAAGGGAGTATATTGTAGCCTACATAGCCATACACTACACACATGACTCTGCACGTCCCCTTAAAGAGCGCAGTTCATGTACTGTTTTTGACCTCATCAAAATGGCTGACGAGATCGGGCATCCTCTGTGGAGGAGAGAGGGCAAGGACAGAAGGGCATTTGGGGCCTCTGGGATGAGGGGAGCAGGAGAGGAGCTTCACAGATGACCAACCCCCACCCTCAACCCCCACCTCCATCTCCATCTTCACCCTGCTTGGCCCCCAAACCTCAGCATTGGCAACTGTCTACAGGCATTCATTTTGTTTTGCTTTTTCTTTCCTATTCTTTTCTCCAGTTGGTGTCTCTTTTTTTGTGAAGGAGGGAATGAGGGCTTGCGGATGCTTTCATGCCTCACTAGTCTCCGCCTCACGGCAGGGATCCTCCTGTTTGCAGAGTAATAATCGACCTCTGAGGCAAGACAGAGGGAGGCAGCAGAGCCCGGGAGTGTGGCCTCCATAGGCAAGCAGGAGAGACAGAGAGTACAGAGCGTAAGAGTGTTGGAGAGAGGGAGGGAGAGGGAGAGAGAGAGAGAGAGAGAGAGAGAGAGAGAGAGAGAGAGAGAGAGAGAGAGAGATAGATGGAGACAGACAAAGACAGAGAGACAGAAAGAAACGGCAGAGTCTGAGACGTTACGTACCTCCATAGGCGAAGAGAGCAAAGCCTGGGAGTGTTGCCCCCTCTAGAGAGAGGGAGAGGGAGAGAACAGAGCCTGAACAGGCAGGAGATGGAGAGAGCAGAAAGTCTTGCCTCCAAGAGAAATAGCAGTAGAGCCTATGTTGCAGAGCAGAGAGTGTTCCCTCCTGAGGCAGTAGTGATTCTCAACAGGGGCTCTACAGGGGGTGCTCAGTTGCCTTTGGGGGGGCACTAGTTTTTATTTTTTAATACTAAGGGGGTGTTGACAGGCTTATTATGAGGTCAAGGGGGCATTCGTTCTAAAAAATGTTGAGAACCCTTGCAATAGAGGGAGAGAGTACAGTCCTTGTTGCCTCTATAGGAAAATAATTGAGGATCCATCACATGCTCTATACAAAAAAAAAAAAAAACAAGAAAAGGTTTTTGAATAGGTATAGGTTTTCTTTTGTCCCTGTTTCTGTTAACTTACTGAACGCAGGTCATTAACAACTACCATCCTGTAATGCCATGTACGTGGGTGGTGGGCTGTGGTGGATATGCACTTGAGTGTCTCTATGTATGTGTGTGTTTATTGTTATCTGTGTTGTGTGCATGTGGCAGCTATGTATGTCCAAGACAAATTTCCATCGGGACTATTAAAAGAATCTTGAATCTTGAATCTATACACCAATCCAAGAAGCGATTTATGTACGTCGCTTGTCTGGCGGCAAACGCCAGACTAAATCACAAGTTCGAAAAGAACGCGCAAGGCAGCATGGGTACTCCCAGGCTAGTACGTCGCCATCTTGCTCTGGAGAATAACATTAGTCTATCTGCTGATATGTCACAGAGTTGGAAGCAAGACGATTCATGCTGTGTCACATTGCTGTTGCTATATCCGTATTGCCTGTATAGGGAGGAGAGAGGGTCCCATATAAGAAACATATACTGTACAGGAGCATCACTCCACCTGCCACCAAGCACTGGCAACACCTTCAAACATATGGCCTTTGAGCACAGCACTCTCACCACACTGATATGTCACAGAGTTGGAAGCAAGACGATTCATGTTCCAGTGTCACTCTTTTCTTTTACTACATTGCATTGCAGACACTTTTTTTAACCAAAGCGACTGCATTTCTTATTCTTATTCTTATTCTTATTCTTATTCTTATTCTTATTCTTATTCTTATTCTTATTCTTATTCATCTCATATTGCACTTACAGTATGTCTTATATGTCTGCTGATAAGTCACCAAGTTGGAAGCAAGACAATGCATGTTCCTGTGTTGAAATCTTTTTCTTTATCTTTTATGTCTCACATTTCTGCACTCCCATCTTATAATGTCTTATATGTCACATATTGTAATGTGTTTTTTATTTTATGTTTTGTCATTTATTTGTGACTTGGGGGACCTGTGCA
The DNA here is from genome assembly GCF_034702125.1 of Engraulis encrasicolus. NCBI lineage: Eukaryota > Metazoa > Chordata > Actinopteri > Clupeiformes > Engraulidae > Engraulis > Engraulis encrasicolus. The sequence goes on from NC_085878.1 coordinate 49,304,876, forward strand.
AAAAAAACAACAACATTTGTACTTGGACTTGGAGAGCCGTATATAAAAAACAGTTTCTGAAATATCTCTGATATTAATAAACCAAGTCAATCATCACATATCCTCTAGTATCGCCTTCTTTGGCATCCAAAGTCGTCCTTGTGTTTTGAAATTCTTTCCATACTCTTTGTATGCATATGCTTCACGCCTAAAGCAACTGTAGGCTACAAATGGTTTGGGTATACCATCAATGCAAGGGGCTCAGCATGAATATTGAATGAGTTTCACTGCTTGGTTCTAGGGGTAGATTATTACATTATTCTCTTCACAGAAATGGATTGATTTAATAGTTCAGTTCCTGGTTTTTGTTCAAACATTTTGGTGGGTTTATAAATTAAACAGTAATGGAACTGTCAGAAGAAGAAAAAACGATGAAATATTATCACAGGGGCAAAGCAACAAATGCAGCTGGCAGAGGCGTTCTCTTTTCCCCCATTTGCGTTCAATTCTCTCCTTGTCTAATCTAGTGAACTGAAATGAGTATCACTCTGCCCACGACGGAATAGGTCAGACGAACTCGCATAAATAATACAAAACAAACTTGGGCAGTTAAAAGTCATAAATGCTTAACAAAACCTACGCTACCTTGAGAACTGCATCCTAGCTCCTCCTCGAATCACTATTGAAAACCTGCATGGTGCAAAGAAATGTGAATACGCCGTTACACACAGTGAAAGATTTCTGTTTAGAAAGGGCCAAAGGACGTGAAAGGAAGACACTGCAGGCTGAAGGTGGAGAGAGGAGGCATGCGGAGGCGGAGGGGGGAGGAAATGTGGTGGTGAGTGCACCAGACAGAATGATTGAGGCCACTGCCTTCTCTGAAAGGTGCACGCACACACACGCATGCACAAACGCCCCCACACACTTACAAGCACACACACACGCACCCACAAACATGCGCATATACACACACCCACACACACACACTCACACACACACACACACACATACACACACACACACACACACACACACACACACACACACACACACACACACACACATGCAAGTGTGCGCACACACACACACACACACACACACACACACACACACACACACACACACACACACACACACAAACACACACCTACAAGCACACACACCCAGAAGTGCGCGCACACACATTTAGTGCCCAACGTCCAAAAACACACACGACAGCTCAAGATGACCCACTGCAATGAGATGGGTCTGCCCTGAGGCAGTAAATCTGCTTAGAGGCTGTCAGTAGAGGCCGGCCCCTGCTCCATAGGGGTGGCATGGGGAGGAGCAGCACCTCCTACATGCAGCGTGTAATGGAATGGCAGATTACCTCACTCTCTCCACATTCGGCTGCTGAGTCAGCACTACTGGCATTGGACATTACGCCACTGTAGTTATAGAGAGTTTTTCTTTTTAATTATAAAGTTGTCTATACATACAGTTGTGTGGACCTGGCCCCTACACTTTCTTGGTGGCATTCAGAGGGCACAGACTAGATGTTCAATTTTGAGGTACAAACTAACTTCCTCTACCCCAAAGCTATTCCCATTGTTTTTTTTAGGTGTATTTTAGGGCTTTTCTCACCTTTGTTATGACAGTGACAGGAAAGAAGAGGGGAGAGAGGGATGGGGTAAGACTGCGAAATGACCCAGGCCAGACCTCGACCTGGGTCCCCACATAGGCCTACTGTGTGCATGTGTGTCTGGTGCGTGCATCTGTGTGTGTGTGTGTGTGTGTGTGTGTGTGTGTGTGTGTGTGTGTGTGTGTGTGTGTGTGTGTGTGTGTGTGTGTGTGTGTGTGTGTGTGTGTGGGTGTGTGTGCGCGCGTGTGTGTGTCTGTGTCTGTGCGCCCGCATGTGTGCATGTGTGCATGTGCATGTGTGTCTGGTGTGTGCATATGTGTGGTGAGACTGTGTTACTGTAAATAACTGTAATACATTATTACTTTTCTACCATTTAGTGTAGTGTGGCCTTCCCTTCCTGTTCAGTACAGGCAACAGTCATTTTTGGGGTGGGTGCACTGCACACATTCAAATGAACTTGCAGGTGCTAATAGTAATAGGCCTATCATATGACTGATGAGGATCCAGAGGGGGTCCAAAACATTGTATGTCTTAATTCAATAACATTTATGCAGTGTGCAAACCAATCGTTTCTTATAATCCATGCAAAAGCTGCCTGTACTGTACTGTCAACATGTGCATTATTTGTTTTCAAACATGTGAAGTAGTGCTCTTAATGCTTCTTTCATGGATGTGTGGGAATGACGACAGTGTCAGTGTTAATTCCGACTGTAAATCCAAAAGCAATCAGAGAGACCGCACAGCAAAATCTGCCAAATCTGTGCCCAAAAGACTTACATGGACAGATGGCAAGAGACGCTAGAACCTGCTGACTCATTAAGTGTCTCGGACCAAAGCCCCAAATACTGTGCACATTGGAGACTAAGTAAAATAAATAATCCATGTGAATTTAATTTCTGGTGTATCAGCCTGATCTCACAAAATTCATTGAAACGGACACGGACCCTTTGGACACGAAATCAGTGGTAGTTTCACCGATTTTCCCCCAATTCCGTGTTCCATGTGTTTTCCATGGTGGACTCTATTGAACACTGTGTTCAGTCTGTCATTAGAAAACTGACAAACTGGTGGTGCCCACCTTTTCCATTCTGTCGATACCGAATTTTATTTCTCGGCAATGCAAGTTTATTTGTATAGCGCATTTCATACACAGGTGCAACTCAATGTGCTTCACAAGATTAACAAATGCAAAAAAAGAAAGAAAAGAAACATGGAAGAAAGAAGGAATTATATTAGAGTCAAAGAACATGTAAAAAATTAAGATAAAACATAAGGTAAAATGATAATAATAATAAAATAAAAAATATAATAAACATAAAAAAATAAATAAGAAGAATTTGAGCTAGGAGAAAGCATCTGAGAACAGCTTTCTAAACAAAAGAATGTTTGCTATATAAGTTGCGTCCAGACAAAATCTGTAACCCTAACCTTGTAGTAAATAAATATTTTTGAGAAATAAGTTGAAAAATAAAACTGGGAGAGCTGTGAGAATAGAGAAAGTACTTCTGTGACCCCATCAAAGAATTTTGGCAAAATCTGTGAACTAAAGCTGTCACAGATTTTGAGTCACAATGGTCTGCGTTCACAGAATTCTGCGAGGTCACGTTGCAGAAACACATTTAAAAGAAGGAATTACTGTAGAAGCAGTGTTTATGTTGTGAGTTCACTGAGGTTACAGTTTTCATTAGAGGATGTCTTTTTATGTGTATCCTATCCACTATCCAGCAAGTTTGCATCCAGCCTGTTGTAGTCTACATGTGGGTATCAAGTGGGAAGTGTTTTGGCATGGTGATAATCATTGATATGTATGAATGATAATGGAATGTATATTGTGTGAATAATGCATGTATTGTTTAGCAAGCCTGCATGTATTCGACCTTTGCTAAATGACTACCAAACACTCAAAAACATTCTGGAAAGGAATTAGAAGCAGTGTTTATGTTGTGAGTTCAGTGAGGTTATAGGGCTTTTGTTGATGTCGTTTTGTTGTTGTCTTTTTTCTGTGTCCAGCATGTTTGCATGCAATCAGTTCTGATAGTTTACAAGTGGAAATCAAGATTTTTGGCGTGATGATAATCATTGATGAATAATAATGACATGTTCAATATTGTATGAATAATGTATGTATTGTTTGGGAGTCCTTTGGTAGATGACTAGCCAAAATACCACCTATTTTTACAGATTCATTAAAATATTTAGACACAGATATTGTTTTCAAGAAAGGCAGCAAAGAGAATAATACATTTGAGATAAAATTATTTTGAGTTTCACCGAGTGTGAGGAAATTACCAGGAATAATGGATGACACACTCTGCATTGCAGCATCAAAAGTTAATGCATATGGAGGTGGTAGGCTATTTGCAATGCACATTGGAGGCAGGGGGGATTAAAAATCAGGCTGGGCATTTTAACCAAGACCGGCCCACCAGGCATTGAAAGAGACAATGAAACCAAATTACTATCATCTAATATGAGCTAGCATTTTTTCCCTAGCCGCTTTATTAATATCTGACTATATCGAGTAGAGGCATGAGGGCTGATACCATTGAGGAAAGGGCCAGACCAAAATCATCAACAGTACACTGGGCAAATGCCCTGTATGCCATATGGCCAATCCAGTTGTGATAGGAGGTGGTATTTTGACATAGTGCTACTGTGCATACCTCCATCCATTCATCATTTGGTCAAGTTGTCAAAACTCTGCAGTTGACTGTAGTGCACAGTGAACATGTCACATTTACTATACGCAAGCACAGTGCAGCAGAGAGGAGAGACTACTTCACAGTGATTTTCAAAGTGGAGGCCGGGCGCCCCTGCTGTGCCAAGGGGGGATGCTAGGAGGTAGCAACAAGTCAGAAGAAAAAATATGGTTAAAAAAAATGAATAATGAATTAATATTAAAATGAACAAAACTAACTTGGAGTGCAAAATTAAAGGGAGTGCACAGAAAAAATAGTGTGGCACAACCCATGCAAGGTTAACCTGGTTCTCACGCAGATGGTTGTTAAGTTGAGCGAAAATGATTATTTGCTTCTTTTTATAAACAACTGTATAGTTCTGAACTGGCATGTGAAAGTAATGAACAAGAACTGTATCTGAATGGCATTGACATTAAGACACTACCAGAAAATCAGAAGGAGGAAATGGCCAGATAGATTTCTGAAACTGAAATGAAAGAGGCAATGCATAGCTTTGCCAAGGGTAAGGCCCCTGGTATGGATGGGTTGCCAATTGAGTTTAATGTAAAGTTTTGGCCCCAAATAAGTTCACTTTTTAGGAAAGCAGAAGGTCCCAGGCACTCAGAGGTAAATCAGTCCGAAGAAGGAGGTATATTAAAAAGCCTTTATTATCTGTGGCTACTCATAATTGAAATTAAAATGCCAACATGTTTCGACCATCTAGGTCTTCTTCAGGGCAAAGCAAAGACAATGGATTGACACAAAGTTTAAAAAGTTTAACCCCACCCCTGAATCAGGTGTGTAATTAGTAAGGCGCACCTCCATCGAGGGAGGGGGGAAAGGGGGAGGGGGGCTAAATCATAACAAAACAGATTCTTCTCATACATTAAAAAAAAGCAATAGGCATTAGTGTCAACAGTCCTACCATATTTTACATTCTCATTCTCATACATTCTTTTACATTCTCATTACAATGTTCATAATCAAGTAGTGCATACATAGAAAATATTATAAAAAAAAACATTTGAACTCAATATATACGAAGCATTGTGAACACAGAGGCAAGCAGTGAGGCGGGTGAGAGAGCATCTGAAGGGAAACCCTGGAGTGTGTGTGTGTGTGTGTGTGTGTGTGTGTGTGTGTGTGTGTGTGTGTGTGTGTGTGTGTGTGTGTGTGTGTGTGTGTGTGTGTGTGTGTGTGTGTGTGTGTGTGTGTGTGTGTGTGTGTGTGTGTGTGTGTGTGGGTCCTGAAGTTTGGGAACACTTCACAAGTCTGGAGGCTGCCCATGCCTCTTATAAGAAAGTCTCATTTGGAATGTGCGTAGCCCCTGATATCATTTTGATGTTGTGCAGATTCACATGAAATACAACATGTTTTGTAAAGCAGTCTTATGAATGACATATTAAATACGATTAAGTTATATTCTGAGGGGCCTTAGTGAGAATGGAGTGGGCTATGTTGTAAAGGTGGCCACGTTCAATATAGGCCTAAAGTGCAGTGGAAAATCCTGATTTGTGTTCATAGTACGGCCCTTGGAGGACTTAAAAAATTTGAAGTGGCCCCTCGTTCGAAAAAAGTTCCCCACCCCCGCCAGCCAATCGTGTCAGTTGTATCTATTCAAACAAACTACTAGCTTCCATTTGTCAAGTAGTTGGCGTCACCACCTCTCCACCCCTTCCCACTCTCTGATTGGCTACCTCGCTCTGGCTGCATCGCTTAGGGCTGAAGTTCAAATCGGAACGATTGCACAAAGCAGCATGGGATTCACACCATGAGAGTATCAGAAAGCCTTGATGGCTGTAGCCCTAGCCGGCCGTCACAGCACATGCCGTCAATGGATACTTTGTAGCCCACTGCCACAGTATATGCTGTCAGTGGGTACTGTGTTGATTTAGCCCGCTGCCACAGTATCAGTAAGTGCGGTGTTGATGTGTAAGCACCACAGCCGCGTGTGAGTGATGGTTGTAGGAGGGAAGCCAACGTAGCCCACCACCACCCTGTTTCACAGGCAGCACGCAGGGTTGCCAGATGATTTCCAGCCCAAAAAATTCTCAAAACCCGCCTGGAAGCACTAAGTCCCGCCCAATTTGAACGAAATACTATTGATTTCTTTGGCCAAAAAATAGCAGAAAAACCTGACCAAGTGCCATTTTTACCAGCAGGCGGCCATCTTAAGCAGCCCAATTGGGCGGGAAACTGTCCAATCTGGCAACACTGGCAGCAGGGGCAGTGCCCACCAGAGGCAGAGGCAGGCAAGTCAGGGGCAAGTCAGTCTCTGAATTATTTGTGTGCTGATTACGGCGTGCCGCGCCACGTGATGATGAAAGAGAGACAGAGTGAGAGAGGAATTGTGAGAGAGAGAAAGGAAGAGGCTGAAAGAGAGAAGGAAGAAGAGGAAGAGGCTGAGAGAGAAAGAGAGAGGGAGGGAGAGGAGGAGAGGGAGAGCACGCAGTGACGACGACGATCGAGGCAGCTAGGCGAAAGTGGGTCAGCTCAGCCCACAGAGATTCAGACTGTACCAACCAGTCATGTGGAAGGAAGGAAGAGGAAGAGGAAGGGGAGGGAGGGAGGGGGAAGAGGAGAAAGGGAAGAGGAAGAGGAGGAATGGAAGAGGAAGAGGAGGAAGGGAAGCGAAGGGAAGGGAAGCGGAGGGAAGCGAAGGGAAGAGGAAGAGGAGGAGGAAAGCGGAGGGAAGCGAAGGGAAGAGGAAGAGGAGGAATGGAAGAGGAAGAGGAGGAAGGGAAGCGAAGGGAAGGGAAGCGGAGGGAAGCGAAGGGAAGAGGAAGAGGAGGAGGAAAGGAAGAGGAGGAAGGAAAGGGAAGAGGAAGAGGAAGAGAAGAGGAGGAAGAGAAGGGAATCGAAGGGAAAGGTAAGGAAAGGAAGAGGAAGGAAAGAGGTGAGGAAGAGGAACACCCTAGCACTGCAGCTCACTCTTCGCACACAGTGAAACAGGTGAAACCTTAGCACCCAATCTCTCTGCATGGCTGAAATTAGCCTGGAAAAATGTGAACGGACCTCCCCATTTTTATCGCACAGTATTGAGCCCCACACTGAAATGCATGCTGCTGGTGCTCGGCAACGATCCCATCTACTATAAAAGGCAGGGGAAACCCAAGCCCATTCTACTATGGCATATAGCTCAAATTAGTCAGGGAGAATGTGAATAGACTTAGCAGGGAAATGGGTGAAACCTAAGTCTATTCAATGGCTCACATTATCCTGGGAAAATGAGAATAGCCTTCCATTTGTTGGCGTCATTCAGCATTGTGCATATAAAGTGCACACAACACTGAGATGCCAGAGCCGCTCACTCTTAAGACTACCTTCATGCAGAGACTCTATTGAAATGACCACAAATCCTCTACTTAGGTACACTCTGTGATGTCATAGAACTGTTGGTATGATAGGAGCTTTTCAGCATACAATTTGTATGAATAACTAGGAGCAGGCTCCACTCAGCGTTAATAAAGTGTTGTGAGGGGGCTGGCAGAAATGACGAAATTAAATACAACAAAAGAGGCTGGACATTTTTTCACAGGCACATTTCAGCGTGTGCCAGCCTTCATCAGTGTGCCACCAGTGCCATCAATCCCATCTGCACCAAAAGGCTCCCATACCTGTATACAGGGTGCGATTTGTCGGAAAACCAGAAGGGGGGATATGTTTCAGATTGTAAGCAATATCAATGGAATTAAATTGAACTGTGATAAATTCATGTAGAAAAAGTGGCGATATCAAGACCAGAAGGGGGGACAATCCCCCCATCCCCCCCTACAAATCGCACCCTGCATGTATACCAAGCAACGGATGAGACCCTATAGCCCAGAACCAACTCTGTGGCTCACATTAGCCTGCTTAGGAAAACATGAAAAGTCTTTCCTTTTCAATTCCCATTCAGGATCGAGCATATGCACACACAAATCGGATCCTCAAGAACACTGCTGTGTTTTTAAACCACAGTGTGTGTGTGTGTGTGTGTGTGTGTGTGTGCGTGCGTGCGTGCGTGCGTGCGTGCGTGCGTGCGTGCGTGTGTGTGTGTCCGTGCGTGCGTGCGTGCGTGCGTGCGTGCGTGCGTGCGTGCGTGTGTGTGCGTGCGTGCGAGCGAGCGTTTGTGCGAGCGTGTGTGTGTCCCACCTCGGGATGATATACAAGGATTTCATCAGCGAGCTTCATTTCACTGCACTCATGAGAGAAACCAGCCAAAAAACAAAAACAAAACCTCAATGAAAGCATTCATTTGGGTTGAGAATTCTTCAGAAAGGGAAACAACACAAGCTGTCTGTAATCCCAGGCATAATGATCACAGCAGGAAGCCTGTTTATTGGAGCCCTGTGCCTTGCTGAGGAGGAAGACAGCTTTCAGTGGTGATAGTAGCACAGCAAACGCCTCCATCAAGCACGAGGAGTACTTGGAGTCCCTTTAGCATCTCCAAGGTCATTATGATGTGATAATGAGAACGTCCAAGGTCATTATGTCATAATGAAGATGCTTGACCTTCAGGTTACACTGAAGCTGCAGTTGTGGGCTTCTGAGATGCAGGAACACAAACGGTCTGCCTCTAGACCCTGACACATTCCATTCTAATCTATCGCTTCTTCCACTTGTATAGAAAATGAAAACTCCAAAGGGAATATAACCACTGACCTAAATATAGTGGATCTAACTGTTCACTCAGTATGGTTTGTCTGTGAAGATTCTCATTCATACAGGTCATGTCAAGTGAACTATGAGTTTTATGCATTCGAATATCGTCTAGATATAGCCTACCATATTTCTTCAAGCTCTGGCAGAAGTAAAGCTGCATACAGCATCTCGTTTGACTGCATTGCAGTTTCACTCTCAGCGGGCTTTGCGGTATTGTGTAGGTAGTTTTAAAACCAGCTCATCATAACTAAACAGAATCGAAAAAGAGAAATGAAATAATTCACATCAAATTACACTTTCCTGCAGTGTTAAACAAGCCTCCAGTTGCTGCTAATAAAACGAATGGATGAGTCTGGTTCCTGGAAGTGACAGTGCTGCTTAGCATGCCACCTCAGTGCGGAGTGAACAGCTGGACAGCTCTCCTAACTCACCCTGCCACCAAGCCCCCAGGGGGAGCTAATCACCACCTCACACTGAATAGAATAGAATAGAATAGAATAGAATAGAATAGAATAGAATAGAATAGAATAGAATAGAACATCCACACATTCTAGAACGGCTTACATCAACCACATAGGTTACATGTAACATGTTGTTTTGCATGTCTGTGACAGAAGGGATCAGTCATTTTAACGAAGACATGATGAACATACAAATACCAAAACATCCTTCATTCTTCCTCAGCTTCTAATGTGGTGATTCCAACCCTTCCACTCCCAGTCCGTTAATTTTCTGAAGAAAAAAAAAAACTGTCCCTGCATGCATAACAAACGAAGGCCAGTTTTTGATATGCCTCAGTCACAGTAGAACTACAGAAACACAATACACAACACAACAAAAGCATCACGCTGTGTTGCGTTAACAATTGATATTACATTGACATATGACATTACAATATATCAATTGATTTTTCTACATGTGTACACATACACCTTGATTATGCCATTAGATCACAAAGTTATGGAAGATGTAACGTGTCTCACTGACAATAAAAAAACACTCCCGTGACCTTCTTTTGAACACACCCCTTGCCTGGCTGCCAAGGCTACGAATAACTAATGTATCGGCTGTGAAGGTGACACAGAGACTGGGACGGCACGGCAGTCCTCAAATGGCAAGAGGTAAACACTGATTTATGCAAGTGCCAATGATGGTGCAATAACTCAGAAGCCATTCTTCCACCTCCTCCAACCCTGGAACATGTATAGTGAGCTTGCCGGATTAGGAATAGAACAATGCAGCCATTTGTATTACTGAGAGGAAGCTGAGCTGGCCTGCCCTGCCCTGTCGTGTCCTGTTTGGACAAACACAGTTTCTTGAGAGGACAGATGCTAGTCACGGCTCTCACAATGCTGCTTTAGTTTTCAACTTCTGAGGGTGAGTCATCGTGCATCTGTGACTGTGCATTCTTCCTTTGCAGCTATTCCATTATGCCTAAAGGATTCGATACACAGGTATAGCCATTGTGATAAATGATAAATATTATCGAGCAACATCAGTAATCATAATGTGATAAAGTTGTGATATTAGCAGCAGAGTTCGCCACCAGTGTGTGAGGAGGTTGTACCTGTTATGATGGAATCTATTCTAAACTAATGGAGTGCCCGAAGTAAAGTGTGTTTCACTATGTCAAAGCCGGTGGAGAGAGGGCCTTAACACTGTACACCAAATTCCACCACACACACATAAATCTAATAGATGGCACGGCTCAGGAGAGCAAAGCAAGGCGCTGATTAGTCATTAATTACTGCTACAGCTGCTCACGTGCATGTTTCTTATAGCCTGTGATATATAACGTGTCATAAAGGAATTACTGCTGGCATCAAGTAATTATGGCTCCCAGAGCCAACATCCCAGGGCACCCATGGTCTTAAGACGCACGACACGACACACACCAGACTGCTGTCAGATTGGTACTCAAGTGAACATTATTTTTTAGAACAGGGAAGCCTTCATCATGGGGTCCTGAAGGAAGCTGCAGTCGTCATGCCTTAACACAAACACATTCATCATCAGACTAACGACAGAGCTGTGTATAGGTGTTGTGCAGACGTGTAGAGATGCCATCTGCATGGGAAGTGGGTGCAATAATCTCTGTGAACCTCTCATGTCGATATGAGCTACCTGTTGAGCAGATCTACCAATCCATTACAATGCCCTACACTAGCGCCTATTTGGGTTCAGGTTAGGAATATAGTAGGGCTTGGTCTAGGCTATGTTAAAAGCCTATTGGTAGCTCACCTCGATAAAGCAGCCCATATCGACAGATCCTGTCTGGATGGTCCATTAGACTTCCATGGTCTTTTTTACAAAGGACTTCTACACAGTAAAAAACAGTGTTCATTCAACACTTAAAGTCCATTAAACATCCTCTAGTGGATTTGGTCCCATGCAGAGTACTCCTTAAGTGTTGAATTAACACTGCGTTTTTACTGTGCATGTTCTCTGTGTCCCGCACCACACATCTTCATTACCACACACCTATTAAAGCAGCCGAGGAGAGGCAGAGTTGGAGCGTCTCGCTCATGTTTTATTCACCGGCGGATGGGATGGATGCCCTGAACAAACCTGCAGAGAGCTGAAGACGAGATCCCAGGTACACACACGCACGCGCACGCACACACACACACACACACACACACACACACATGCGCACGCGCGCGCGCGCGCCTTCACACGCGCACGCACGTGCACACAGGTGCACACACACACACACCAGAGCCATCTAATAACAGAGTTACGCCACTCCCATAGACCTCTATGGACCAATCTTTCCACAGCAATGGCGGCTCTCATGGAGCCTCACGGAGAGTTAACATGGAAATCCCCATTGACTTTAGTTCTATTAGAAGTTACTTAGTTCCAGGAGGTGGCGGTATAACACAGAAAATGTGGTAAAGGTCATGTAATTTGTTTGTACTTAATCTTTGTTTGGTATGTGATGGTTCTGTGTTAGTTTCCAACGAACAGAAGTTTACTGTTAAGAAACATTTTAATCTACGCGAATCACATCACCAACCGACTTCCTGGTCCCCGGTTTGCGCAACTCTGTTATTAGATGGCTCTGGCACACACAAGCACACACACACATACATACACACCAGAGGCGATTCCTCTTTGAGTACAAGGGAGGCGCCGCCTCCTGTCCAAAATCACGGAGAATAGTATGTAAACTAATGCTTTACACAACTTAATAACATTGCTATTTCAGACCCAGCTCCATAGAAAATGCATGTGCTCAACTTAGAGATGAAACCAATCTGTTATAAGATCCCGAGGCTCGCACGAGTTTTTTTCCGCTCATGACAACGCAAGCGAGTCGAGTCTCAATGGACTTCAATGGCATGTGGGATTGTACGATTTTTCAATGGCAAAATGCTAAACGGTCATTGGCTATTGCCGTGAAATTTTTTTGATTTTGAGACTGAGCCTCACTGGGAGTGAATGGAGAAGAGAGAGGAGGGGGGAGGGACCGGAGACTGGAGCTCCGACTTGTGATTGGGTGAACCCCGTGTCAGTAGGCTACAGTTGATTTCATTTCGAAATGCGGATATGTTATTAATTTGACTGAGAAGTTTCGTCGTGGTAACCAGTGGGGAAGCTATTCATTGCGGTGTACTCCAGTTTTGTGTATATTCTTGTAAACCTAGTGACACTAGTGTTGCGAATAAAGTCTTAGTGGCATGTCCTTATCCTTTTTAATCTCCCAATTCAAAAGTTGAAGTTGCCTACTTTTCGTTAGGGCTAGCTTGCAAGAAAGAGCTATGCAAAATGCCAAGCATTGTGGATTAAATTCTGGCGAATTCCAGTCGTCCTTATGAGGAGAAAATGAATATCAAGGAGCAGAGCAGAGCACTGCCTAATATTGACTTGGTGAAAAAGGTAGGGAAGAACAACCGTTTCTTTTGAGCTTTCGTGGTGTCTTATCAACTGGTTAACTGCCAAGTCCCGTGAGTGGCGAGTCCTTGTTTCCTACTGTGTTGGCAATGTCTGGTAAATAATTAAAGATTTTGCGACCTCTAGTGGTAAGTTAAGCCGTGCACCCAGTAATGAACAAAGACAACGAAGGCAAACTAAATCACATCATTGTGGCGGAGGTAGGCCTAATGATAATAATAATAATAATAAAAACATTTCCCTATGAATAGGCTACAAGGGGGATAATGATTAATGATTAACACATTGTTTCAACAAGAGTCCTTTAGTGTGTGAGGCCATATGTGGCTCAGGACCAATGTAAGATGTGTGTCAAAATCCCCCCCCCCCCCCCCCCCCCCCCCCCCCCCCCCCCCCCCCCCTTATTTTTGCGTTTTGAACAGCCTCCCCTGTTTGACAGACTACCAGCCGCCACTGACACACACGCACACACACACACGCACACGCATACACACACACGCACACACATGCACACACACACACAGACACACATGCACGTACGCATGCACGCATGCACCCACACATGCACATGCACACACACACACACACACACACACATGCACACACGCGCACCCACACACACACACACGCACACGCACACACACACACACACACACACACACACACACACACACACACGTGTGCACACACGCACACACACACACACACACACACACACACTCTGTCTCTCTCCACTTTCAAACAGAGAGCTTGAGAACATGACCTTATCCCATCCTTTATTTGAACTGCATCCCACAGCTATTGGCTGCTGACTTCACAGAAAGGAGTTGGGGAGCACTCATTTGAATGGAGACAGGACATGGAGAGACCAAATTGAGCCCTTTCAACTCAGCCATTTTGGAAATAGGAAACATTCCCCAAGATGCACTAATAGATTGGCCTATTCAACCTGAGGGTTGTACTCGGGCAACTTGCAAATGCAAATGCTGGAAACATTCACTTTCTGAGACAAGTGTCTTGTTTGTTCGACTCATCAATGGATGGAGGCATTGACTGGGCTTTAATGGATGGGCTCTCATGCACTGCTAATCAGGAAAAGACTCACAGTTTGACACCGACATGTATTTCTTGAGATTTCTTTCTTTCTTTTTTTTTTTTTTCAACATTTTATTATTTTTTTTTTGGGGGGGGGGGGGGGTTCTTGGGTGGTCTTAGCGTGCTGTGCCACAGCAAGAGATTATTTTGAAAATGCCGAAAATGCAGAGCTCTTGAGTAATTCAGATCTAAAATGTACAAGATAGACCAACAGAGTGCAGAGTGACACCCCTCCGAGTCGACAGTGCTTTTATCTTTAGTTTGGTTGAGCTCACTGAAGCAATAACAGCAGCCATTCAAAGCTTAGATCGCAAAGTGGCACTACCCATTCACATTCACCATTAGCATAAATTACCATCAATTACCCCATTAGCTTTAATGTCCAGTTTGGGCCAGCACAGAGAGTACCTTATAACCTCTACTAACCAGTGGTGGTCCTGCAATGAGTTGTGCCCTGGGCGACGTCCCCTCCGACGCCCCAACCCTTTAGTGGTGGTGCCGCCCCGGCAAAACCACCCAGCAAAAACCACGTACAATGACTGACAAAAAACACTAACCACTATGTTATTACTACAACAATGTGGTGATATGGCAATATTTCAGAGCAAACTTATTGATGGAATATTTACACCACTGTGCAGTCAAAAGAGTGTGGAGCCAAAAGTGGCCGTGGTAATTTCAAATCTTACAGATGTACAATATTGAGAAGAACTAGAAAAAGTAGAATTAACACTGACCAAAGAGTGGGACCAAATGTTATCTGAATTTCAGTTAACCTGAACTCTATTTCTCTTTTTCCTCATCTCAAGATATTATCTTATATTATCAGTGGTAATTTTACTGTGTACAGTGCGGTTTGGCCGCAGCTTAAGTGGCACAGTGATTGAGTGTGGTGGGAAGGAGAGGCCCTACGGCTCTTCTGTGGGCAGAGGTAGAATAAGATATTAAAGCTACTGAATCTCCCAGACTGTTGGCATCCTCTATAAGGATAGTGTGTGTTCAAGTGACCTTTTCTCCCAGTGCTCACCTTGGGGGCTTGCGTGAGACGGGTACATAAAGCAAACAATACCACCGGGCCATGTGTGGAGTTCTCCAGATCAGTGATACGGTTCACACACAGTTGTCCTAGTCTTTGTGAGTAAGTATGCCTCTGTCGGCAGTATTTGTTTATTTCAAGGTGTAAAACAAACTTTATGAGGCCTTGCCGTCTCTCTCTCTCTCTTTGCCTTAATTACCTCTGCCTCTGTGCTTATTTACTTTTTTCTCTCCGTCAGCAATTCAGCCCATTGCGTCCGCGTCGCATTTACCCTTCGAGGACAAAACCATCAGAGCCTTATTTTCTCTTAATCAAGTGATTATCCATGTGAGCGTGTCATATCGCAGTCACTACATACAAAGCCACTTAAAACAGAAGCCACAGCTTCTCTTTTACCCCCTCTTCTCTGCCATGCCAAGGTAGATAAGGATGTGGCCAGAGTGCTGCTTTGGCTGGTAAAGACACCAGTAGGGCCCCGGGGGACCAGAGCAGGTGCACTCCTTTAGATGTATTCCATACTGCAGCCTTCCACAGTACCTACTGTAGGTGAGCTGTGTCCTACTCAGCTGCAGTTACAGTTGTGGCATTCTCTCTCTCTCTCTCTCTCTCTCTCTCTCTCTCTCTCTCTCTCTCTCTCTCTCTCTCTCTCTCTCTCTCTCTCTCTGCACACTATCTCTTGCCTTAATGGAGATTAATGATCAGTGAGGAAACACCGGCCAGCCTCTACAGGTCTGCTCCAATGCAAGAAAAAAATAAAAACATGCTATATTATTATCAAGTATATATGACTTAATCCGAATAATTTTGAAAAATAGACCCACAAAACAGCTTGATATTAGGAATGAATGAATGAACATGCGCACAGCGTAATGTCACAAATGAACTCGCGTGACATGTGACAGGCAATAAAGTGTTATTCTGTGGGGAAGATGGCCACTTCTCAGTGGGAGACTGGACACCAGTGCCTTCAGTATACAGGACTGCTGACAGCTTTGACCGGGCCTGGGACAAAATCATCTGAAAGGGCCCCCCTTTCAATACATACAATAGGCCTATAATGAGGACCCCTCTCTCTACGTCCCGGACAACTGACCCTTTTGTTTCCGCCTGTTGGCTCCCCTGCGGCTATATATACTGCGCCAACATCTAAGTGGCACACCGCCTGGAGAGAGACTCTCCACGTATGCAGTTAAAATCCCCTCGGAGATGAGTAATGAGTAATGTAGTGTGTACGTATGTGTTCAGTGAATCATTCATAACGGAAAGAAATGCTTTCGTAAAAACAAAAACACCGTGGCAGAAACTATGCAGGGCCCACATTCTGTCCAAGAAATGGGCCGACCTAAAATTTGGGTGCTTTCGAAGTACTGGAAGTATAGCCATGAAACTTCACAGCCCTTGTAATTACTTTTTTTAAATTACGGGGAGGAAAGGAGTGCATATCATTAGCTGCAGTACTCATTCATCTGTCTGATCGATATGTAATATACACTACCATACAAGCAACATAATATATGCAGCGTGCATTTGAATAACTTAATTTAGATGATTCAGTCAGTTTTACAGTTCCCAGACACGGTGCTCGAATGCAAGCAAAATCTATCTTTGTGATGTCTGAAATATCGGCAGGGGGGCTGGGACGCCGTCCAAACTGAGAATCAATTAAATCCTCACTGCTTGGCTCTGCTATGCGACTGACAGCCCCCCACCCTGCCACCCCCATCTGCATTAACTTTTTTTCCTGCATTCGGTGGGCTTTCCATTCATTTCCTCTGTGCTGCGTCTCTATCAGATGTGGAAAATTTGCTGGATTGCCTAATTGAAGCAATCACTCACCTGCAAAAGCTGTCTGGTGTGCTAAGGAGCTGCCACACTATGGAGGTACATTGGAGTGGGGGGGAGACTTCAGGTGGGGGTGTCGGGGGTGTGGGGTGTATTGCAAAAGGGCTTTTTTTCTCTTTATTATTGACTGACTGACTGACTGACTGACCAGTAAATTCAAGAAGGAGAAAATACAAAGCATGTCCTTGTCGCTGAAACTGTTTGTTGCCGGCAAGATTTCATGCTCCTTTGAAAACAGTGTGTGTGTGTGTGTGTGTGTGTGTGTGTGTGTGTGTGTGTGTGTGTGTGTGTGTGTGTGTGTGTGTGTGTGTGTGTGTGTGTGTGTGTGTGAGAGAGAGAGAGAGAGAGAGAGAGAGAGTGAGAGAGAGAGAGAGAGAGAGAGAGAGAGAGAGAGAGAGAGAGAGAGAAAGCACAAGGGAGAAACAAGAGAGAGAAAAACAGCATCGACAGCACTCCATTGAAGTCACCTTGCTCCTTTGGTTTAAGCTCTGTATACTACTCACACAGATGCACAACTCCACCTTAATGCCTGATGCCTAACGCCAAGCGCCAGTGCTCTGACAGCAGACCTATAGAAAGTAGAAATAGTACTGTTAGAAATAGTACTGTTATGAATGTAATTACAACATTAGCAGTATGATTACGTGGCTGCAACTATGTAATATATAATACTAGTGTTGTAATTACATCCATAACAGTACTTCTACTTCTACTTTTTAGATCTCTGTCTGGCAGTGATATTTTCAATCAGTGTTTTGAATACTACTGTGGCCAGCCATGGGGGTCAGCCACAGGGGTGTCCATGATGAGGCCATCCTGGACACCCCATCTGCCGCTGGGCAGTGCCATGCTCCTCTCTACCCCTTCCTGGTGCTGGCTAGCTAGCTATGCTCTCTCTCTCTGCCCCACCCCGTGCCTGGCTAGGTAGGATATTAGTGCCATCTGTTGCTACTTCACAGATGCGCTGTCCACTCAAAGCAGCACCATTACCACTGACCACCAAAACACCAAAGCATCACTATTACCACTGCTGCCCACCAAACACATTACTGCTGCCAATGATTAACCAGTGCTCTCCCCCATCCTCCTCCATGACTGAGGCAGTACAGCAAAAAAAATGCTATGTCAATTCAACACTATGATTCAACATCCACTAGTGTATTAGTACTCTCTGGGTGTTGAATTAACCCTGCTGTGAAGGTATCCCAAACTTGGTCCCTTTGAGCTACCACCTTGCCCTGCCGAGGCATACATGCAATTTCATTGTGCGCACCGTTAGCAGCTCTGTCAGAACAACAATAGGATTCACCCAGTGAGACTTTCTTAAAGGCCTATATAATCCTTTTAGTGGTTTACATTACATTACATTACATTACAGTAAGGTAGGAACAGGCAGCACAGTTGCAAGGAGCAGCATAGTTGCAATACCTACTCTGGCCACCATCCTATTGCACCTTTAACTTGATGCACATTTTTCTGTACCGTCTGATAAGTCTATTGTATTCAGCAGGGGCAAACAGCTAATTATTTTTCTAATTAAGTTGGTGTATAGCTGTGTTAGTAACTACTCAAATGACTCAGGGAAGTGTTTGGTTAGGGGATACGGTATGAAACATCAAATTCTAATGAATATTTAAATGACTGAAGGATAATTACAATTGCAAGCTTGGCTCAGACTCAGATGACAAAAACGGAGTATTATAATTACCAAAACTCCTGTGGCATAGTCCCTCATAGTCCTCCAAATGTAAGGTAATCAACAAAGTATGTCGAAATAGCCTATGAGTAGATCACACTTTCTCCTCAGAATAGTAATATTGTATATGTCAATGAATAAATATGTCCAAATACCATCAAAGGGTGAGATAGTATTGCATTAAAAAAAAACCACATCCAATGAAATATTATTGAGATTGTATATTATGTAGAACGTGTTTTTGATTAATAAATGTATCATTCATTATCAGTGACCAGTGTCTGCAATTTACACATAGGTCTACATATTATCTAATTTACACCTTATGTAGGATGTAAAAATTCGCTGAAGGCTCTGGAAATCTAGGCCTGACATCATTTGGTTGAACATGTTCGATTGCACGTCAGCTAAATACCTCTATTACATACTGTATGTTCTTACTATACTGTTGCCCTTTATTTGCCAGTTAATGTCTCCATGTCCTCTTATGTCTATTTCTAGGCTATGCCTATGCCCTCTTGGGAAAGTAAGAAACCCACAGCCTCCTCCATGACTGAGGTACCCTGAGCATGGTACTGTCCTGCCGCACTGATCCCTTGGAGCGCTATTGGGGGCTGCCCACTTGCATGGATGAGGCATGAATGCAATTTATGTGTGCAGTGTGCACTTGTCTGCTGTGGAGTGCTGTGTCACAATGACAATGGAAGTAAGAGTTCCCATGTGGACTTAGATGGTCATGTGAAACAATGCTGCCCTTATTTGCCATAGAGCAGGAATACTGTCTTATACTGAAAGTGTAACTTGTTCCAGGCCATATAGTGTGTTGACGTTTTACTGTCTTCTTAAAATACATGAAGTACCACACCAATGGGAATGGCCCCAACAACAAGTGAGACAAAGTAGCAAGTGAGAGACAAAGCGAGAGAAGAAAAAGAAACCCCATGAGAAGGAATAACATATTGATATTAAGATAACAAATGCAATGTCACAGAACCGCTGAAGTAGCATTGTGTTGTGCAGAGCAGAGCATAACATGTCCATTACAGATGAGCAGGGAGATAAAGGTTCCTCTGGACTTCCATAACTCAGATGTATAAAGCTGGGAGTTGTCGCAGCTCTAAATGTGTGTATAGTGTTCCTCAACGGGGGCTCTACAGCCCCCAGGGAGCAATTGAGCCCTTAAGGGATGTTGAGACCAAGACAGCTGAAAGGGCGGCAGTCAGCCACAAATGGTGGGTGTAGGGAATGGAAACTCAGCTGTAGAATGGTTATTCAGCATGGTCAATAGTGCCATCCAGAAAATTATTAGTAGCCTATTATTAGGCTGTGTTGTTTTCATAATCTTTAAAATCATACTGTTGGATGGGGGGTGTTGGCATGCTTATGATGAGGTTATGGGGCGTTGGCATCAGTGTTAATTTTGTCAGCTTTTTTTGATTTAGTCGTAGTCTTAGTCACAATGACGAAAATCAATTTTAGTCTTAGTCATATTTTAGTCATTGCCTTCCCAATTTAGTCTTAGTCTTAGTCTAAATGACGAAAATCAATTTTAGTCTTAGTCTATTTTTAGTCATTTTCGTCATTTTAGTCAACACTGTACATTACAGAACTTCTCCACACACTTTTAACATATATCATTGACTCTAGAGAATAAACCTTCTCCGCACACTGCTTCTCTTTTTAACATAATCACACTGTACAGAATAAAACTTCTTCACACACTGGTTCTCTTTTTCTGTATTTTATTTAATACCAGTGTTAATTTCGTCAGCTTTTTAAAATTTAGTCTTAGTCTTAGTCACAATGACGAAAATCAATTTTAGTCTTAGTCATATTTTAGTCATTGCCTTCCCAATTTAGTCTTAGTCTTAGTCTAAATGACGAAAATCAGAAAAGGGCATTGACGAAATATTTTAGTCATAGTCATGGTTGACGAAATTAACACTGGTTGGCATGTAATGAAGTAAGGGGAGCATTTCTTCAAAAAAGGCTGGGAACCACTGATGTAGCCCATAGGCTAGGTAGGTAGTCGTCCATAACTCAGATACATAAAGCTGGCTTGGTGTTACAGCTAAAGCATGTAGCCCACAGCCTACATGTCAACTCCCTGGAGGATTTGTAACATGAAGGATGAGCTTTTTCCAATGAGCCATTAGCAGAAGCTGTAAGTGGATTCTCACTCAGTGATGCGTTGTACAAAACATGAACCGCACAGCTTATGTAGAACAATCACACACGTATGTGTGTTTATGTGCGTGTACGTGTGCGTGTGCGTGTAGACACACACAGGCACACACACACACGCATACATAGGCCTACAAACACAACAACTCACTTTCTCACCCACCCTAAGCAAACACACACACATAGGCCTACTAAAACAAACACACACTCAGGCTTCAGCATGCAAAGACAAACAAAACAAGACAAACATATCGTCATAATGGGCTATTATCATGCCACAAGAATGGCCTGTGAATTATGGCATGTAGCCTACTGAGGCTGTTGACAATATATGGGCTTGTGCGTGCGTACGTGCATAAGTGCGTGCGCGTGTGTTCGTACCATAAAAGTTGCAGTAGCATGTGGGCATGTGGTGGGTGATTATCGTACGCTCATTCTATAGATTGGCTACACTGTTTTTACATTTTTCCACGTAAATGCTGTAATATTTTGGTCTGCGAAAATCTGTGTTTATATGATACTTCGATTTACCAATATAAAGCCGAAGACATCTCCACCAATATCTTTCAAATAATCTTCAAAAAACATTTTTGCTTACTGTAATAGCATTAGCCACACTGTATTGGGTCAAAATGTTACACATCTGCAAATCAAATGGGTCTTGGTAGGCTAATGGCTCTGATGACCTGCTGCTAGCCAGGGATTAAAAATCCATAACTGAATAATTGTATTCATTAGTGTATTCAGTGTTTCAATCTTAGACAAAGTACAGAATGTGATGCTTCACTTTGGTCTGGTATGGCACTCGGCAGCAAGTGGGCAGATAGACATAATACTGTATTTTTAGACTCCATTTGTCTGGAAACTTTGTCAAGTTCACTGATGTCAAAACTGCGCATATAACAGTACATTATAGAAGGGACAGTACTGCATGCTTCCTAAAGGACAGGCCTGCTTACAGAAACCCTTCGATATATTGAACGTACTGTATAGCTGTGATGTAAATCATTACTGCCATGGCATTTTCAGAACATTTAAAGAAATGCTGGCCAGTTCATTTCAATAAATCTTTCTCAAAGGGGTATCCAAATGGAAATGCCCATTCAAATGGACTGCACTGACGATGCAGTGTGATCAGCTCCCTTGGCTGTTGTCCACGAACTCCTTACTACAGTATTAGCAGAGGGAAATAAAAGGCAGCCAGAAAAAAAGAAAGAATCTCAGCTCAGCTCAATCGTCTTCCATCCAAAAAGAAGTGAACTGCTGGCTGTCGACACAGTGCTTCTTTCGTAATATATCAAACACACTCTTCAGCGCTCGCCATGTGTATTTTGTTGATTAGCTGCCTCGCTCTCTGCATTTCCTCTCGGGCTCTAAAGTGTGTGGGCGGAACTAAGGACTATTCCCTTTATGTTTTCCCTTTGCACAAGGTAAGAATGAAATGATTATTATATTCATCAGTGACAGCCAACCTGGCCTCACACCAGCAGTAGAACACATGTCCAGATTTACACATGAACTCACTCACCATATTCAGTACAGTGAGCAGACTTTGAGATAATTGAATCAATTCTTCGACATCATTGATCAGCCCATCAATAAATTCTAAATTGAACAGTCCGATTAATTCTATTTGTAATATGTACTATGTTCAGGGCTGTCTGAGACAAAAAAAAACACATTTTTGCACGACCTCATTCTACATTGTGGTCCATCACTCTTTAGGCAAATAATCCACAAAAAACCCAACTGCAGAGGGCTGCCAGGCTGGGAAAATGCCCTGTATGTCAGATGACCAGTCAAGGCCTGCTGAGGATGTTGCTCATTTTAGGTCGGCCTACAGTGTACCTGCAGTACAGGCACCGAAAGAGGCAGGATGCTGCCCCCCTCCCCCTCTTCTATACTTTTCTTTTCTCTTTAAGAAAAGAAACTGCAGAAGTTCCTCTGAGCCGATTTCTTGCTCCGTGCGCATGAACAATTACTTTCTGTTTTAAGTCCAGGACACAGGAGACCGACCGGTGAGAGGAGAGGAGCGGAGCAGAGAGGACAGTACAGCGTACCAGGTCTCTGCTCTCCTCTTTTCATTTCTTATTTAATAGCAACACCTCTTCTCTCGCTCTCTCTCTCTCTCTCTCTCTCTCTCTCTCTCTCTCTCTCTCTCTCTCTCTCTCTCTCTCTCTCTCTCTCTCTCTCTCTCTCTCTCTCTCTCTCTCTCTCCACCGACACCCCTGGCTACCCCGCTGACTGCCACCCCCAATGCAGAGATCTGTACTGTACAGTGTGAGTGCTCTCTCTTCTTTTTTTTCTCCTGTATGCCTAGTCCAGTCACACACTGTATCTTATCTGGGCTTCTTCTTGACACTGCGGCATTCTTCTCTGCACTCTGGAATAATTTACTGATCTCAAGTACCTATGGTCAAACAAAACAAACAATGGACAAGCAGAGACGAGATATTTCACCCTCGCCATGAGGACAGGGGGCCCCTGCAGTGCCACAGATGGCATTGACCCAGAGTGATAAATGACATCTAGTTGGGGTCAAGAGTGACATAAGGCCCGTGCAATAGCACCTATATGTCAATGACACAGAGTGATGTACAACTTCTACATAATCTTTGACCCAGCATGACATAGGACTTTGACAATATATTTGTTGCGACACGAGAAGAAAAAGAAAGAAGAGAAAAAGGGAAGGTTATCATTCTCACGTTCTTATCATTTTGGGTCACACGAGGAACACTCATACTCATTGCATACCATTAATCCAACATGAGACCACTTCAGTGACGGCTGACAGGTATGAAATATGATGCTGCTCCAAAGATATGGTGTCAAAATGAGACAGGTTTGGAAGCCGGCCATGTGGGGCGGTTTGGGGAAGGTCCATCAGTTGTTATCTTGCAGTGATCTGGGGGAGTGGAGAGCAGCGCAGGGCAGGCAAGGGGGGGAGGGAAAGTGCTGAGCCAGCCCCTCTGTTCTATACTTTCACACACAGGCAGCACGTATAGCAGTAATCACACAAACACACACATAGCACTAGGCACGTGCGCACACACAAACAGACACACACACACATACACACGCTCGCACATTCACGCTCGCACATTCACGCTCACACACACACACACACACACACACACACACACACACACACACACACACACACACACACACACACACAGGCGTGCACACATGCACGCACGCACGCACACACACACACACACACACACACACACACACACAGGCGTGCACACGTGCGCGCGCACACACACACACACACACACACACACACACACACACACACACACACACACACACACACACACACACACACAGAGGTGCACAGCACACATACACGCACACACACAGAAACACACGAGTGATTCTACGATTCGACTGCGCTTTTGGCAATAGCAAAATGTGAATTATCAGTATTTTTTTTCAACTAATTGACCTAGTGTACATAGTGTATATATTTAAGTTTCCAAACAAACAATTTGCCAAGCTTAATCTTAAATAATTTGATAAATACTCTAATGAAAGCGAACATTTGCTTGATTATTTTGTAAACAGTGTTATGGACAAATACTATGTCATTTCAAACATACTGTATATAAAAAATACTACAGAGTTGAAACAACATACGTTTGAAAGTGCTTATGTCCCTTAACAATAATGTTGTCATTAATCTGTGCAACTGCTATAAAAAATGTGATTGTTGAGCTTCATAAGTAGGATTTTATGATATGACACATTTTTCATTATAAATCCCTGTAACGTCTGATTAGAATTTAGTCACCCTCCTTACACAAGACTTCCTTCTCCAGAGATAATCCCAAGTGTCTGTTCATTGGATTTTTCCAACACATAAGGGATCAATAGCACAAAAACACTTTCAAAACAGTCAACCGTGTTACTCAACTGTGTGACGGTCAACAGTGCAGGGGAACAAGTCGGCACTTTTTTAGGAGAAAAAAACAGAGCAGACAAACCCATCTCCCTAGAACACAAATTATTTCATTTGTTTGTCTGTCAATATGGAGATAAATTGGCAAAAACATACTCCTCCTCAACTGTCATAGCTTATGCGGAACACCATTGACGGTAACACGACTTGACATTTCAGCCATTTTTATAGTGTTGTGCTAACTGAGGACCTCAGAAGTTCCACCACAACACCTTAATCAATTCATGTATTTGTATGCTTTATCTGTGTTTTTCTACATGTGTTTTTTTTCTAATTCAGATTCTTATGAATATGTGAATAACACAGTTGACAGGCAATTTTCCCGCTATGAGAACATAAAAAAGAATGGATTAAATTATGGAAGGATGGAGCTCAAAACTTACCAAAAAGTCTTCCCATATCCTGCCAAAGAGGTTATGACATCACGTGATGTTATTCGTATGGCCTAAGACCAAGCCATTACTGATTTATGGAGGGGGTTTCAGACCGTGACACGGTTAACACAGTTTTCGTGGACACACACAAAATGGCGAATTTCATGTAAAATGGAAAGCACAGTGGTCTTTCTGACAGTTTTGTCATATTGTGATGATTACTGTGAATCATCATTTGCAATCGTCTTGGGCTTCTTTACATGCTAATATGAAGACTGAATCTGACATTTGGAAAACAGGACGGCATGAAAACGCCCAAAACCAGTATTAAATATTCATTCTTGCTGAGGGAAATAATGCCATGTCTACACTTCCTGTATTATATGAAAGATAAATGTGTGCTAATGTCCAAAACAACATTGGATGCAATAGTTAGTGGAATTGGCAAATAAAATCCATGGACTTAAAGCGCAGTCGAATCGTAGAATCACTCACATACAATACGCTGCGTACACTCTCATACACACACAGCTACACATACGTACACACATGCACCTGTACACACACACACACACACACACACACACACACACACACACACACACACACACACACACACACACACACACACACACACACACAGAGAAGTGCACAGCACACATGCACGCACACACAAACAGAAACACATACATACACTGCGTACACTGTCATAAACACACGCACCTGCACACGCATGCACACACACACACACACATGCAGACACATACACGTACACACACACACATGCACACACACAAAGAATGGCAGAGGCAACTAAAGCTCCACTCTGCCTCTTGTTCTCTTTTTAAAGTCTGACAGATAGTAACACCCCCCCATCTCTCTCTCTCTCTCTCTCTCTCTCTCTCTCTCTCTCTCTCTCTCTCTCTCTCTCTCTCTCTCTCTCTCTCTCTCTCTCTCTTTATGACCCATGACTGAGGCCATTCCCATGGGTGGGGGTCTGAGCCAGCCCAGAGATGTAACGGGGGGCAATCGCTATTCCGACATAGCGCTATTCCTACATGCCGCTATTCCGACACCTTTCAGGGGTTAGGGTTAGGGTTAGGGTTAGGGTTAGGGTTAAGGTTAGGGTTAGGGATGTCAGAATAGCGGCATGTACGAATAGCGGCGGAGGGTGGAAAACGTGTCGGTATGCCGATGATCTAACTGTTTTTATTTCGCACCAGAGTGATATTAACTTCATCTGTGGGGCTTTATTTCGCACCAGAGTGATATTAACTTCATCTGTGGGGCTTTGGGAACTTTTGGGAAGGCATCATCAGCCAAGGTTAATTGGAGTAAAAGTGAAGGGTTCCTATTAGGGGATTGGGTCAATGGGGGTCCTCCCCCTCTTCCGGGGGGCCTGAGTTGGGAGAGAGAGGGTTTAAAGTTTTTGGGGGTGTTTCTGGGGCTTCCTGCATTTCAGGGGAAAAATTGGGAGGGAATGCTGGAGAAGGTGTCTGCCAAGTTGTCTAAATGGCATTGGCTATTACCCCAACTGTCCTACAGGGGGAGGGTTTTGGTTACAAATAACCTGGCTGCCTCCATGCTTTGGCATAGGTTCAGTGTCCTGGAGCCACCGGAGTCGCTGGTGGTGGAGCTCCAGCGTAAGCTGAACAACTTCTTCTGGTCGGGTCAGCATTGGATCCCGGCGCCCATCCTAGACCTACCAGTGTGTGAAGGTGGTCAGGGCCTGGTGGACCTTCGGAGCCGCCTATCTGCCTTCAGGCTACATGCTGCACAAAGGCTCCTCTACGACAGCGAGGTAGTGTGGGGACCTGTAGCATGCTCTCTTTTGAGACAGTAGTCACTTTTGAACTATGATAAGCAGCTGTTTTTAATGAGTGAACACGAACAACACTGGGGCACGCTTCCTGCGGTGTACCACTCCATGCTGAAATCGTGGGTTTTGACTTTTAAAGTGCAGAGGACGGCCAGCTCATTGGCGGAATGGCTTCTGGGGGAGCCATTGTTCTTCAACCTCTGCCTGAGGAGCAGATTCTTTTCGTCAGCAAGTGTGCGGAACAGACTGACTTCCATGGGATGTACCGTTTTGGCGCACCTGAGGGATGGAACTGAATGGATGACTACAAGCCAGCTGCAGCGCGTCACCGGGATGTGCTCCTTGAGAGTCCTGGAGGGGATTCTTGAGGAGGTCCGGTGCACACTTCCTGGGGCTTGGAGGGAGGCTCTCCCGTCGTGCGTCGTTAGTTCGCAGTGGAAGGCGACATACAGGTTTCCTAAGGTTGAGGTTTCTGCCGCTTTTGAGGAGACCTCACACGAAGAGACACTTGTTTGCCTGAACTCCCAAGGGAGAAGGGAATTCGACGAGTTCAGTAAAAAGGCACTGTATGCTGTATGTCAGTTAAAGTGAGACACCAGAGGGTGCTGGGCCGAGCTGGGGCAGGGAGGTGGTCAGAAGGGCCGGGCTTTCCACCTAGAGGTTGTTGGCGGTCCCTGTACGAGCCTCCCATTGAGAAGCATACAGCTGATCTACAGTGGAGGCTTGC
Source organism: Engraulis encrasicolus (assembly GCF_034702125.1). NCBI lineage: Eukaryota > Metazoa > Chordata > Actinopteri > Clupeiformes > Engraulidae > Engraulis > Engraulis encrasicolus. The sequence continues at coordinate 49,332,435 of NC_085878.1, forward strand.
TCATGGGGCAATAGCAACAAACAGACACGTGGCACACCTTAATCCAGCAATAGGGAGGGGTTGTCCATTCTGCAGGGAGGAGGAGACTATAACCCATTTGTTTTTACATTGTGAGAGGCTAGGATGTCTTTTTCAGTGGCTCAGGGGAGCGTTGGGAGGGTTTGGGGAGGGCTTCTCAGAGTCTCTTTTCATTAGTGGGCCTAAATACAACGCAAATGTCAAGAAGGAGGTCTGTCTGGTAAAATTTCTATTAGGCATGGCAAAGTTGGCCATTTGGCTGACCCGCAAGCAGAAAATGCTGAACCTGGTGTATGTAGACCCCTTAGAGGGTTTCTTGGGAATGGCTAAAAGTCGCATCAAGGTGGAATACATGTATTATCACTTGGTCAATGATTTGGAGAAATTTTCAAACGTTTGGTGTGTGGGGGGTGTGTTGTGTGAGGTTGGGGGAGACGGAGAGCTGATTGTGAACATATAGGGGGGGTTGGGGTTGGTCTGCTTTTGGGCAGTGGCTGTACTGTGCTAATGATGGCTGAATGGTGTTAATAAAAGGCTTTTTAAAGGTCTCTCTCTCTCTCTCTCTCTCTCTCTCTCTGCCTCTCTCTGTCCCTCTCTCTCTCTTTCTCTTCCCCTCTCTCTGACCCGCCTAACACCTCTGTGTTGTTATGTGTTGCTTAAATATACTTAATTACCCATAATGCAATAGGCAGTAAGTTACCTCAGGGACCATGTAACCAGATAGGGAGGTCTTCGATAAAGTCTCAGCATAAACCCATGCGACCGTGTGTGTCTTTTCATTAATGCACTAAACCGCATAACATGATGTCAGATAGTGAAAAACTTTAAAAGATAAGAAAGAAGATGAGTTTCGGTGACGAGTGAGAAAGTTTTGAGCCGTGAGGTCGCGTCTACAAGCCCTGAAACGAAATGTGCAATGCTAGCGGCAGAGGAGAACAGCAAAAGAAATCATTATGCAAAATGCTGCACAGCCGACACAAAGAAAAAAGTGCATATCGTGGACGAGGAACCAGATGAGTTTTTCATAGATGTAGTGCAGGCATCCCATGGTGAAAATGGATTGCCCCAGTGACTGTAAATGAGACAATAATACCGTTTAAGTTGGATACAGGAGCCCAAGTGAACTTGTTGTCATTACAAAACGCTGAAAATAAAAAGCAAGATACATCCAGTGAAAATGAAAGTGATAGGCTACAGCGGAGAAAGTGTGCCTGTTAAAGGCAGCTGCATAGCTACATTTAAACACAAAGGTCAGGTGTTAAAGGCACAGTTGCTGATTGTCGAGAAGAAAGTGCAACCAATTCTTGGTGCAACGGCATGTGAAAAACTCAATCTTGTGAGAAGAGTGTTCATGGTGGCATCGCAGACAGCAGACAAACAGAACACAGACAACAGTGATCAAGACACTTTAATGACTTCAAGACACTTTCATGAGTTCAAGGATGTCTTCGAGGGGCTAGGCTGCTTACCAGGTGAACACAAAATACACGTGGATGACAGAGTAGCACCAGTAGTTCATGCATGCTGAAAGGTTCCGTTTGCACTCAGAGAAAAACTGAAAGAATAATTAGCAAGAATGGAAAAACTGAATCTCATACAGAAAATCAACGAACCGACAGATTGGGTTAGTTCCCTTGTCATTGTACAAAAGAAAAATGGTGCATTACGCATATGTCTGGATCCCAGAGATCTGAATAAAGCAGTCAAACGAGAGCATTTCAAGTTGCCAACCCGTGAGGAGATTATGTCTCAGTTCGCAGGAGCCAAGTGGTTCAGTAAACTTGATAAGTCTTCAGGGTTTTGGCAGATGAAGCTCGACGATGCTGGTTCAAGACTCTGTACATTCAACACGCCAGAAGGAAGATACCGATTCCTCCGTCTTCCATATGGTATCCTATCTGCTCCAGAGGTCTATCACAAGACTATTCACACAATATTGGAGCACATTCCAGGAGTCACAACCATGATAGATGATGTCATAGTGTGGGGATCCACAAAAGAGGAACATGACACAAGGCTACAACAAGTGCTTGAGCGTACAAGAAGTGTCAATCTGAAGCTAAACAGAGACAAATGTGAATTTGCAGTCAAGTCAGTGACGTTCATCGGAGATGTTGTGTCAGAGAAAGGGGTGAGTCCTGATTCGAGGAAGACGTCAGCCATATCCAATATGGAGAGGCCCCAGAACAAGGACGAGGTGAGGCGGTTCTTAGGAATGGTCACTCACCTAGCCAAGTTCATACCACAGCTGTCTGCCATTTCGGCTCCACTCAGGATGCTGCTGGAGCAGAAAAATGAGTGGATGTGGCTAAAGCAGCAAGAGGAGTGTTTTCAGAACCTGAAAAAGATACTCATCTCAGAGCCAGTGCTTAGGTTCTACGATCCCAAATGAGAGACAAGAATCTCCGCTGATGCTTCGCAGTATGGCTTAGGAGCCGTCCTTCTACAGTTGCATGAGGAAACATGGCAACCAGTGGCCTATATGTCGAGAGCCCTCACCAGCGCTGAGGTCAATTATGCGCAAACCGAGAAAGAGTTGCTGGCCACGACGTATGCATCTGAGCGTTTCCACCAGTATGTATATGGGCAGACTTAACATATACACCAGGAAAATACATGTATGCAGCGGATACACTGTCACGGGCTGTTGACAAACATGAGAAAGCAGACAAAGAAAAATGCACAGACATACAAGCATAGTATGTTGACATGATCATGACACCACTTCCTGTGTAAAGTGAAAAAACAGAACAACTCAAACAAGAAACAGAAAAGGATGAAACATTGACAGAACTCAGGAGGATAATCAAACAAGGCTGAAGCGCAAAAGCCACTGTCCACGGCGAGTTCAAGATTACTGGACCTACAAAACAGAGCTGACGGAGGTCGACAACATTGTGTTCAAGGGCAACAGATTTGTGATTCCGTCTTCAATGCAAAAAGAAATGCTCAGGAAGATACATGAAGGGCACCTGGGGGAAGAAAAGTGTAAACGCAGAGCTCATGAAGTCATGTATTGGCCGGGAATGAATCGAGAGATTGGCCTGATCACAGCCAAATGCAAAGTGTGCCTGCCTTACCGATCCAAACAGGCAGAACCACTTATGACTTACCATGTGCCAGAAAGACCATTCTACAGAGTAGGAGTGGATCTGTTCGACTGCCATGGAAAGAGCCATATCGTCATGACAGATTACCTCTCAAACTACCCTGAGGTCGCGACCTTGCAAACAACATCCAGCAAGGCAGTCATTGCGTTCCTGAAGACTGTATTTGCAAGACATGGAGTCCCATGCGAACTGGTCTCGGATAATGGTCCGCAATTTTC